>NW_011967080.1:26873-36237 GCF_000949405.1 Vollenhovia emeryi
CGTTTTATTTGTCGCTCAAGAAGAACGATTTAATGGAATTCTCGTAGGGTTGAAGCGGTTCCGTTATTGGAATACGTGTCGTTTCATCAATTTTTAAGAATGAGCACTCTCTGCATTTTCGAGGCTGACCTCTCGCCGTGGGAGAGTATCGTCGGCTGGGGGGGTTGAACGCGACTGTGGTTTAGAAATATCGACAACGGTGTACGCACGATACGCGAGAAATTGCGTTTCGATCGAAGTTTTTCCATAGCGCCGGGGTGGAAGGGAGTTTTTTTTTGGTTTTAAACCGCCGGATCTCGGGGACGTGCGAGTACAGGCGGGATGGAGAGAAATGGCGTCGTAGGTGGACTTGGAATTCCGATTCGATTCGGTTCACCGATGTGAATAATACATACCATTAGGACAGCTAGAATTGCTTCTAAGGCGCGCGATCTTTCTTCGTCGGATAAACCACGGCGCGTAGAGAAAGATATTGATATGATTTGAGTGTTTCACTGATTCGGTGCTGCGACCTCGCGGGCGGGCAATCGATATGAAGCATCGGCCGCCATAAATTCAACAATAACCGTGCGAGCATAAAGCAAATAACATACGAGAGGGAAACAAATAAAATTAACGTAAAATAACTGTATGGATTCTCTCTCTCTCTCTCGCCCTCGCTCTCGCTCTCGCTGGCAAAATGGAACTTCGCGATACGAAATGTATCAAAAGGGGTGCTTTGATAAAGATTGCAACGTCATGATAAAATAAACAGATGGAAAGGGGCAAAACCTGGAGTTGCCGTTTCGCAACGCGCGATATTTTTCTCCGTTGTACAATTATACCTAAACATTTCAATTTGTCCCGCGAAGGGAAACCTTGCGAAAACGGGGCTAATCATTTCGCGGACGCGTGCCTAATCTCTCGCGTCAACGTGCGCGATAATGTGATCGAAGTGTCGAACCGAACGAGCGCGCTTGTACGAACGGACGCAAGAAAGTAAAGGGGTTTCTTGCACGAGATCGCATTAGCGCCCTGTCGGCCGCCTACGTCGCGAGGTCATTAGTACCATTCTATGCACGGCCGGTCGTTATTACGTGTCGATCTTCCGCGCGAGTACAAATGACCCGGCGTTGCAACCGCGAGTCAACACCGGACTATCGACCGCCGATCGATCGCGCGGATTATTCCCGGGCTGATCTGGGATTTCGTGACAATTACAGCGCCATAAATCCCGCGCTGTTTGTCTCGCAAATTAAGTTTGCTATTCTTTCCTCTCGATACCATTTGCTCGGTATGAGGAATGTCTCATTTTACTCCTGTCTCTATCTGCCTGCCCGTCTCTTTTCTCTTTCGGTGGTCTTTATCCTATTCTCAATTCCAGGACGGAAGATAGACAGAGACAGAGAGAGAGAGAGGGGGGGGAGGGAAGGCAACGTGGGGTTGCAAGCGAATTGATATCGGCTCGTTTCAGGCGGGACGGCACGAAGCGCGCTTTTTGCGTCGAACCAGTCGAACGAATGAATTATCTTTCCGAATCGTTAATCTCCCGCGCAACGAAATGAAACGCTAGAACGTCGTCCTCGCCCCCTATCCGGGCGGTTTTTACGGGGCCTCGCGCGCCCTTACGCGCGCCCACGTTCCGGGGGGTTGACGTTAACGGCATCACGAGCCGGGGGGGAGAGCGAGAGAGAGAGAGCTCCTTACTGTCGCGCGACAAGCAATAATTATTTTTATGGCTTGTCTTATAAGGATCGTAACGGGAAATATGAAGACCGCCTGCGACCTTTGATTTTCTCCCCCGGGAGATAATGATAATGAAAAGCCGCGATTTTACTTTGAGCCGCTGCTACGAGCGCGCGCGCTTACAGTTTATAATATAAGGTAATTACGAGTGCGGATACTTCTGTAATTACGGATTATTTCATATACATGTATCTCGCGTTAACCTCTTTTGTAAACTTTAATTTGTAATTTTAAGCGAGGATACTTTTTGCCTTCATTTTACCTTGAACCGTTTGAGCTACCACGCGGGGTGCTTTTGTTGAGACTAATCAAAGGTTACCCACGTTAATATCTTCATTAGGGGTACGGTGTATTGAAAACGTTTGAGTTGAAATCTCTCGTTAGGCATCCCGCTTGACGAAGGTAACATTGAAGCGTAGTACTTTTGTACGACTCGATGCTCGTTTAATGCCGCAATTTAAATAGGCAAAGTCTCGGCGAAGTCCCCTACAGGTACGTACAAACACATTCGCGCTCCGCCCCGAAGGTGAGAGCAGACCCTTAAACTCCTCTCTGCGCCGGAGTATAAACGGACAGAAGCGATTACGCGAGCGTTCCGAATAACAAACTCATTTATTATTAGCTTAGCGCCGTATCTCGCGGTGCTCCTCGTCGTGGCGGAGCGCGATATTACGATATCATTATGGCGGTACGATTGACTAAACCGTTCCCGGGTCCTCGTAACTCGGGATTAGGACCTCCGGGAGGAGGCTTAGATGGGTTATTACATCGCCATACGAAACCGTAAATCGCGTCACCGCCCTGCGTCCACGGTCAGGAAAACTGCGAGAGTAATTGCTCTCGCGACTCCTATAGGGAAATGCCCTATCGTCCCGCTCGCCGCAGCATCGGGAGACGCCCCGCGTAGACAAACAATAACGACACCCTCGCCGGAGGAGGGCGAGAAACGAAAGGAAATACTTCCCCGGGGAGGGAGCAGAAACGATTTATTAATATCCCTCGAAACGGACGATCGTGGACCTTCGTACAAAGTGAGAGAATCGTGCGAGAGATCGATACGATCCACGCGCGTCAAACGAGACGTCGTCGATCCGTGAAAATTTATTTCACACGAGATATAAGGTACGCAAAGAAAGTCACTTCAGCTTTTTCATTGTATTGTTTTTTCCTTCGGCCATCTTTTTTATTGACACAGTCAAGTATACTTTTTGCGCTTGTAATTCTTTTTATTAGCTTTTATGCACAAAATAACAGGGTTGGGAAGTAACTCGTTACTTGTAACGAAGTTACAGTTACTTCTTTTTTTGGTAACTCTAACTTAACTTCGTTACTTTCTCGCCATCTGTAACTGTAATTTAACTCAGTTATAAGACGAGTACATTAAGGGCCAGTTTCACAAACGTCGGTTAACTGTTAACCAGAGTTCAGTCGACTCCCTATCCTTTTCTATTTTATTATCTAAGAAGAGACAGAGAATCAATTAACCTATGGTTAGCAGTTAACCGACGTTTGTGAAACTCGCCCTAAGAGTTACTTTATATGTATTTTAAACCTCCACAGATTGCATTAGGCCTTACATTTGCGCATAAACGCCTTTATCGACACTTTACAATTCACACGCAGAGATGATATCTTTATTTTCGTTGCAAGAAAGTACCTAACTGCAAAGTAACGATTCGTTATTTTTTGAGTAACTGTAACGCGTTACTTTTCAGAATTGGTAACTGTAACTAGTTACATTTTAGCAAAAAACTAACTGTAACTAGACGAGCAACTTTCTCAACTCTGTAAAATAATACCAGGATAAGTTGCGGGCCGCATAGCAAAACGTTTTCATACCTAAGACACTCAGTTCCAAAGTCTAATAAAAAAAATATTGGTATTGGAAAGTTTCAGTTCGCAGTTCTAACTAAATTTGAAATTGGCTTTATAAAATTGCAAAATTCTTCATTCGTACGTGATTGAGGTAAGCCAACCTCAATCATTTATAAAGTGATATTTTTAATAAATTAAAATAAAACGAATGGCTCGTGTGATAAAATCAGGTAATAAATAAATAGCTCAGAGCCCGAACAGGGTGGTAGTGTCCATTAACTAATTTTAATTATAAAATTGTGTAAACGTTTCGGTCCTTATTGGACCATCCTCAGTACAAGAAAGATAAATTATATGATATTTTTAATTTCCCTTCTTTTCTTTTATATAAAGTCGACTGTCCCTGGTTTTGTCCTTATGCGTACTTTAATCGTGTGGAAGAATTTTGCAATTTTATAAAGTCAATTTCAAATTTAGTTAGAACTACGAATTGAAACTTCCAAATACCAATATCTTTTTTATTAGACTTCTGAACTGAGTGTATTAAGTATTAAAACGTGCTGTTATGCGGTCCGCAACGTATCCTGGTATTATTTTGTGCATAAAAGCTAATAAAAAGCATTACAAGCGCAAAAACTACATTTGGCTGTGTCGGTAAAAGAGATGGCTGAGGAATCCTCTTAAGTGCTAAAAATAAATGTGAAGATTAAAATTTTCTAGAAAATAGAAAATGGGCAATTTTTTCCGTGACACGCCGTTCGAAACCACGGATCGTAGACACGGTAGTGAACGCTTCATCTTTCTCAAAAGTGTCGTTACACGCAACAGCGAGCAACGAAGTTCTTTATTTGCCGGCATGTAAACTAGGAACACAGCGGCTGCAACTGCGTTTTATCCGCAGTACCTTTACAGCGGGGCTTACAATAGTTCTTTGTTTCCACGGACATGGTCTCCCCCCCCTCTCTCTCTCTCTCTCTCTCTCTCTCTCTCTCTTCCATTTGAATAATAAAAAAGGAGGGCGGCGCGCGCGGATAAAATTTGGCCGCTCCCGCGATTCGCGGCATCTCGTCGCCCTTTGTTCGGTTTTGATCGATGCGTTAATGGGTTAACGACAGCGTAACGACCGTCTGGAGAGGAATTATTTTCGCATCTCGGCGCCCTCCCTTTGCCGTCCGCCGTCGCGGCCCCGCCGTCACCTGGATGACGGGCTGAATTCACGAAGAAATAAGAAAAAATCGTCACGACAGGCCTGACTTCCTTCCCGTGAAATGTACATTTACAACGGCGCAAACTATTGTCATTGCCGTGATACAATATTTATTCGTCTGCGAGATAAAAGCTTCAACGTCCGTGAAAAGCCATTGATTAAAATTTCACGTATTTCGAGGGGTTCTCGTGAAAATAATGTTCGGTCGTGAAGTAATTTTCGGCAAATAATTTCACGTCGCAATATGAATTCATCTAAAAATTCTTAGATGCAATGTACACGTCTGTGAAAAGCTATTGATTAACGTATCTCGACGATTCCCAGTGAAAACGATTTTCCGCCGTTAAAACAATGTTTATAGCAAATAGTTTTAATATTTAGACACTGACATCCCGTCACGGCTTTAGTTCTTATTCCTTCGAAATTTGCGTTTATCACAGTAAAGCCTTATGAATTTTATTAATTTGTTAAGTACTTTGGGAAAAAAAGACAGCAGCCCATTTTGGGGCCCACAATTAGCAATCGAATTATTTGAATTGTTCTTAACACTCTGCTCTGGGAAAAATTTGGACCGTTTCCTTTGTAGTTAAGCAACTTAACATTTCGGTTAGTGCCTCTTGAGTGAAAATTATCTTTGCGTTACTGAATACCGACAGAACTAATTGAGAGAATTGATTAGTATTACTTACAAATCTTGGATATAGATAGACTAGCTAATTGCGATGTTTAGTTACGCGGGGTAAAATTCGTAAAAAATCTGAGTTACGAACAATCCAAATAATTCGATTACTAATTGTGGGCCTCAAAATGGGTTGCTAACTGGTCTTTCCCCCCCCCCCCCCCCCGAGTAGTTTTAAATCTCACGCGGATTAACCGTAATTTGAGTTTATCTACAAAATCTCAAATACAGCGTAAAGCTTATTACACATTTAATTACGGCTTCTCCTGACGCACGACACCAAAAGGATACAGCCTCCTTTGTATCGAGAGGCAATTTACCGCATTTATTGAGCTACACGTGTCGTACGCGATATATACTCGGGTCGATCAGTTACCACATATGCGGGCTCCGTTCATGTGTCATTTCGGCACGCACGCACACACACACGCCACACATACACACATGCGTCATTTTCCTTCTTCACCGCGAAGGAAACGAGAGAGTGGCCCCGGAGCTGGTCCCGCGTGGCCATCAAAGCGAAACGATGCATCAGCGATAAAAGCCGCCGCACCGTCGCCTCGTAATACGACGTTTCGAGAACATTTACGACTAATTGTTTCGCCCCGCGCGCGCCACCGCAGGTGCCCTTCTCTCTCCCCGCCGTTGTTTTTTCCTCCTCTCTTTTTCCCGCGACGACGGAACCGCAGCGGGCGTTGGCCGAAACGCACGCGCCGTCGTAAAAACGGAAGGACGCGGCGCGGGGACGCACCGTTGGTAGTAAAAATTCGGCCGCGACGAAGTGGAGGATGGACCGCGGGACCGTGCTGCGGGAACTACGATAATGGCTAATAAAAATCAGCTAACTGCTTGCAAGACATCGCCGCGCTAATTGCTATCGTAAATTCTTTTCCCTCGATCGATGTATAACATCGGCGTGACGCGAACGCTCCGTGCGCCGATCGTAAATTAGTAGACTTGATATATCGTCGCGATGGGGTGGATTCCTTCCCGCGACAATACTTGGACGACAGCGGAAACATTCGCACGTATTCTCTCGGAAGAAAAAAACATTTTTCGTTATAACGCATTTAAAAAGACGGTAGTTTTTTTTATAGTAATAACTAAAAATTGCTCTTTTTATGTGTGCCGCGATATCATCTTCAACCCATTGAAACGAGATTTTGCGACGCGCGTACTTAATATTCAAATATTGATGAAAAAACTTATTACTTTTTCAGACATTAGGACAATACATTGCGCCATTTAGCATTGTCCTTATTTTTACATTGTGGGGTAGACCGTTTCATTCTCTTGATAAATTAATTCACAGCATTTATTTGAATTAATTATTTTTTTTTATACCACCTTTCGTCGTCATCCAGTCTTACTAAATTGGCAGATATCATTTCAATGCATTCTGATTATTTTTTCAAACTGTCTCTCATTTTCTTTATTAACCTTCACTCAATTAGACGTTGAACTTTAACTTCTCTTTCTTTAACTTTTTATTTGTTCTCCAACCTTCTTCAGGTCTTAATATCATCTTCAGATACTCCGTAGCCAATGAAATGTTGCATATAGCGTCTTTAGATAAATTCAAGACGGTCTTGAATATAAAATTTGACTATAGCTTTGTTTTCTGTTCCTGCACTGGCGAACTAGTGCAGTAAGCTAGAATGAGAAAAAATATACTTGCTCTAATTTATTGCACTAGTTCACCAGCGTAGCAACAGGAAACAAGCCTAATGAATACCGGTCCAAGTATATTTTTTTACAAACTGTCAACATGCACATGCGAGGTGAGGCACGACATGAATTTAAAATAGAAGTGAAGCACTTCGAGAAAACCAATCGGCATCGCGGAAAAGAGGCCTCGACTGTTCGATATTAACGACGTTCACGCGCGGTGTGCGTCACTTCTCTTTTAGATTCATAGTAAACGAAGATTTGCAATTTAGAAATGTACATTCGTATACACCAACTCTAATCTTAATAATCAGAAAATTAAGTAACAACGATTTTTGTTTCGAAATATTTTCTCGTTTGAACAGAATTAATCGTTAATTTAATCAATACCGATAAGTGATACGCAAAACGTAGCAACATTTCACGGAACAAAGTAATGTAAAATATTGAGTACGGAATTTTCAATTTCGTAGGCGGGGCAACGAATTCTCAACGTTTTCTTGTTGTTTTTCACTCGGCGCGGTATCGTACGACGTTACGCGGGCCAATGTTTACCTGTAAAGGTCGCCGCTATCACTCGCTCGCCGAACGTCGAGCCGGCAGGCAGTGGCGAGAGTCGCTCCGTGCGTCGTATTACTTCCGCTTTATCGGTTTCCAAGACTCGATCGCGATGGATGTAGGGATAAAACGCTATTGATTCGTACTCCTTTACCAGTAACAAGTAACGTTCCTCGATTAATTATTAAGTTTCTACAACTTGTAATGAGAAACGAATTGCGTATTGAGACGACGCTATTTATCAACGTATACCTAAATATTTCACGAGACTAACTCATCTAAAATACGAATGCAAACCGGGGTACTTTGTCGCGTTTACATCTCGTTTACGCACCGCGCTTTTAATTTATCTATCAACTTCGTGTAATCTGCTCCATTTTCGGTAAAAGAGAGAAATTTGTACGACTTGGGCGTTTGCGCTGTAATTCGCTGTGTCGTTCCTCGCAACTCGAACGGGCGGGAAGTAAAAAAAGTCGCTTATTGCACGTCGTTACATCATGTAAGTGTAATAGAAAATTATCTCGATTAACTGTTGCAATTTATAACAACTATTTATCGCTGGAAATTTCGTTATACATAATTTATTTCGAGGATCAGATTGAATGACAAAGATTGTAAAGTATCGTCTCGTTGCGGACTAACAGCTACTTTTTTACCACGGATTGATCTTGGATTCCGATGCTCGCGTTGCGTTAGATATTGCTAATTTTAAAGTAATTTGTCCATTATTCGACTTTTTCCGAATCAAAAATACAAGTTGTTAGTTTGAGTAATTTGTATGACAGAAAGTCACGCGACATTTGTTAATAATATTTCACATCGCGTACGGGAGTGCCCGAAATTTCGCGCGATCGATGATTTTCGCGAGTGAGTGTTGTGTGAGTGCCACAAGGAAATCTGAGAGGACGAGGCGGCCCAGGGGGCATCGGGCAACGGCGGAGCTAATCGTGAGGTAAGTGTTTTACATTTTTATGTTATTCGCTACTTGTGCAAAATATCTATTCTGTGTTTTTATTTAATTATATTCATTCAAATAATTCGAACGAGGATTCGAATAAGTGTCACAGACAAAACTGTACGTATAAAATTTTGTGAGTTTATATTTAAAGAAGATTTTTTTCAGTATTCTATATAATTACTTTAATAAATAACTATTTAAAAGAATGTAAAATATAAACAAAATACTCAAGGATTAGATCGACCAAGGCTGGCAGTTTTATTTTATTTTAAATTTTACCACTTGAGTATTTTGTTTTAATTACTGGCGATACAACAATTCTAAATTTGGTAAAATATAAAGTATATTTAATAGAATAATTTCGATTTTACATAATTATTTTATAATAATCATATATATATGTTTGTATTTTTACAGTTTAACATATACAGGGTGTTTCAGGGTTAAGTGTCCTAACTTAAAATATGAACTTAGGACCTCAAAACAAGAAAAAACTTTCCTCTGGAGACATGTCCGTAAACGCTTTGTTTAAGAGATATTGACATCTAAACATTTTTCATTATAAAATTTTATGAAATTGTTATCGGGTTATAATAAATAATTTAATAGTGTGCTTCAATTCCTTTATTATTAAAAAATATTAAATTTTTTATTTAATTATAAATTTTGTTCAAATTGACAGCCTTTAACTTTTAGACAGGCTTGACATCAATCTTTGACGGATTTGACGGACCATTGGATTTTTTGCTTGGGG
>NW_011967080.1:43224-46749 GCF_000949405.1 Vollenhovia emeryi
ATATCACACTGATATCACTGTGATGTCGCTGTGCTATGTGGGACTTAACTCGCCGCGATGATCGGTAAGCCGATATCATTGCACTACTTTCCTATAACATTTGACCTCCATCAGGTCCTCCTGATCAGGTCCAAGTTGGTCGAGTTTCAAGCGGCCCAAGGATGCATTCCTACAACCTTGTTTTTTGCGCGTCACGTTGGAGACACTTGCCATTCACGCTTTCGTTACACTATTTGTATTACCAATTTTCTCATTAGTTAAGTCATTAATTAAGATCGTCACCTGCCATTTGTGCCACTGATTTCTAACAGCGCACACCCAAGAATATAATCTAGAATGATATCGGAGTGGACGCGGAACAATATTTGCTTGGGCAAGTTGCACGCTCTGGTAGTCATATAGGTTCGCGGCATGTTCCTGGGTTGATTAATTCCATTATGTAACAAGATAGTAATGTATATCGCAATCAGCTGAAATCGATAGTTGAGGTACGATACCATTATCTAATCCTTCACCGCGAGCCCGTCTCAATAGCGTGTCATATGTCGCGAGACGGAGCGTTAAAGTGTCAAGTAAAAGGCGCGATACTCGGTCGAAAATAGAGAAGAGTATTTTCCGCACGTAAGAAGAGATGCATATGTTCGCCTTAAGTTCTTAATAACGCAGCCCGGCCACTAATTTTGCCCGTCCACTGTTATATTACAAAGTCACGCATATATAATAATTCTCGCGGTCTCTCTCTGGAAGATTGATTGCTCTAATGCTAAACTACTGGCGAGCTGCACGCGCAGTTGACGTTTCCTCTTTACATCGCGTGACGATGCTTCGTAGCGCCATTTTCTCTTTTTGAATAGCGCTCGGCGCGGCTATTCAGCTCAACACGACCGTAAAAACGTGTACACGTGTATTGCAACAAGTAGACATGAAATGTACCGAACCGAGTATATTATTATAATTCTTTTCACCCGGTCGAGTTGACTGAAACACTGCGAATAATTTCGTTTGCGGCGATAGAAAAATGTAACAAGTCCAAGACACTCTGTACAATTAATGAAAAATATTTGGATGTACATTATTCTATTCGTGATTCAAGACTTGTTCGCACATATGATCGTAGTTTCATTTTATCTCCGTTGCAATATACGTAATTATTGTAAAACGCGACCGAATTCATTATTTTCAAAAAAATTAAATTAATAAAATATCGTATAATTAAAATTTTAGTTCGTTCATCTTATATTGTCATTTATAATGATAGAGAGCGCTCGATTTTATCTCGGGTAAACGGAAAAGTGTCTATACCCGCTGTACGCGGATATCCGATTTTGTATACGACAGGGGCGAGTGGGAATATAAAAGTGTGTTCCTCATTTTAAACGGTGCTTCGTTCTTATTAAAAAAGTTCTGAAATAAATTTAACGTTCCTCTTCCACGCGACGAATTTAGAATTTATGCCATTTTAGGCGCGAATAGTTGCAGACCGCGGGGCCCGTCGTTCCCCTCGTAATTTCCCTTCATTACTTCTGCTGCGCGTCCCTTACGTCAGTTCGTGTCGTTCCCTCGAACGAGACGAGCACTTTGTTAGCGGACCAGCTCATTGTTGCAACTTGACCAGTAACGCGGAATAACATTCTAGAATGACATGTGAAAAAGGCACACGGCGCTGCCACGATTTTGCGCGCTCGCGGTCCTTTCCGCCTTATTCCGCGATTTTGCCGGGCTGTCATTTTTCTAGTCGCACAGCCTCTCTCATATCCGAGCCTTACGAAACGCGAACGTCGTTTCGACGATTGTTATTGCAATATTGCGGGGGATCGTTCCGAACGGTAGCCGCGTGTTGAAGTCAAGCCAAGGTAATATTTCTCGACTTACATTGTTTGCAACGATTTCCCGAATTGTCGATCGACCATTGTCCGCCGCGACGGTCGTTACGGTGCACGTGGAAGATGATAGGGAAGATTATTTTAATGCGCCTTCAGACACGAGACCGCTTTGATATCTTTCAGATGGGCAGACAGGCACGAGTGGCTAATGTTATGTAAACGATGCGCATTGTTATGTGCCTGAGAAATGTATTATCCAATAAAGCCGCTCGAAATCTGTGTCAAGTGCAAACACAGCGGACGCACACGCAACGTCGTTGCGTGCACGTCCGTGCAAGAATGCAATCGATAGAGCGTGAAAAATCTGATGCAACGCACGAGCACTTCTTGAATCTAACACGTACGCAACAAGCCAGTAAATATTTCATAATCCACGAAAATAGTTTCCGATTTCATTTGTCTCGTAAATCAACGAGAACAACGCTCGCTGTAATTGCGCTTTTTTTTTGAAATTTACTCCTGCACTTCGATGGTGTTGGTAGATTAATGTGCGTGCGCTAATGAATATTGCAGATAATTATGTGGACTTTATTTAAATTTTATAACACATATTAGTCATTTTGACAAGCAATCAGCTTATCGCGTCTACTCGCTTTTTACATTCCGAATTGAAAACAATTTTATAACATTAGCTATGGTTTCTACATTCGTTGCAACATATCTGGGACGTCTCTCTTTAAGGCTCGCGAAGCATTCTATTGCGGCGCGTTTACAGCTCTCAGTTTCGTAGCCGGCATCAATAAATAACGCGCCCATCTCTTTCGCATATACGGTGGCTCGCGAGCGCTATAATGAGCTCTGGTATGTACATATATGTATTTGGAAATACTTGGGAAACCTAAAGAACGTAAATTATCATTAGTCGCGTATTAGTCACATTACGTGGGACGGTTGCGGGGCAGTCTGCACGTCCGCGGGAAAACCGGCTAAGGCGAAAATAACTAAAATAAAAATGTCGCCGTATAAATAGTAGGGACATCTACATTGTTTTGCGTTGCAACATTCGCTGAGTTTGCTGCACAAAACGCATAGTTGTCTCCGCTACTTATCATATCAATGGGGGTATAACAATAACTGTCTTATGTCTTAAGAGTGCAAGACAGCCATTCTGATCAGGCCCTTACGTGACTCGAGATTGCCCTAAAGCTAGCGCCATACTATACGTGATTCGCAATGCGCGATTCGTGATTCGCTGTTTATCACTCGTAATTTATTATTTGTCGTTTTGTTCGCGTTAACTTGGAACAACTTTGAACATTTACCTGTCATTACAGGACTTGTATCATAAGTCTACAATTGAAGACATTGCTGCAAGAAAGAGGCAAGTCCACATTTTATGTTTCTGAGATAAACGAAAAAAACTTTTCCCCGTTTTCAAATTTTGTTTCAGAAAGTTTATTTATTTTACATTATATTCTTCTTAGCTATCAATTAGCGCATACTTATTCAAAAAATAATAATCTTTCAAAATACATGAAATTTTAACACTTTTAATTTGGACTTGCCTCGTTCTAGCACCAAAAATGGAAAAAATGCCTAGCAACAGAACATAAACTAGCAAGAAATATTTGAAAGTAGTATCTTTTAGATAGTTATTGTAATAAATAAGTAAAAATAAATAATAAACTATTAAATTAGCTAA
>NW_011967080.1:49344-87459 GCF_000949405.1 Vollenhovia emeryi
GGTCAGGTTTCAATATTAGTCATAAAATCACTGTTTTCGTAAAAAAACCGCTCGGCTAGCGAATCACTGCGAATGACAAATTGCGCTCGGCGAATCGATCACACGGAAAGACCGGCTAAGGCGAAAATAACTAAAATAAAAATGTCGCCGTATAAATAGTAGGGACATCTACATTGTTTTGCGTTGCAACATTCACTAAGTTTGCTGCACAAAACGCATACAGTTATCTCCAATATTTATCATACCAATGTGGGTACACTGTAAAAAAATTACATGTAAAATTACAATTATTGTAGTGGGTAATACTGGGACCATCTATTGAAGGTGTATATTTACATACGTCATAATAACGGAATTTGTTGGACATTCGTTATTACTTACCGCACTCTTCGTGATTCGTAATTTATCATTCGTAATTTATTATTTGTCGTTTCGTTCGCGTTAACTTGGACAACTTAAAATTTTTACCTGTCATTGCAGGACTTGTATCATAAGTCTACAATTAGTCAGGTCTCAATACTAGTCGAGAAATCACTATTCTCGTCAAAAAACCGCTCGGCTAGCGAATCACTGCGAATGGCAAATTGCGCGCGGCGAGAAAGACGGAAAGACCGGCTAAGGCAAAAGTAGTTAAATAAAAATGTTGCCGTACAAATAGTAGGGGCATCTACATTGTTTTGCGTTGCAACATTCACTAAGTTTGCTACACAAAACGCATATAGTAGTCTCCACTACTTATCATATCAATATGGGTATAACAAGCACAGATAGCTGTCCCAAATATTACTGTTTATTGGGGTTGTGCCAACCCTAATTAGACATGTGGTAATCATATCGGTCTCCCCGTGTAGTTCTGCGCTGAACTGCTTGCACTTGCGCATAAACACTTAACGTAACACTTTTAACGCTCTTATAATAAAACTTGATAAGTTCAACACTTATCGTTAAATTTGAAACGCTCTTACAATAAATCTTGATAACATAGAAAGCTCTTTAAGTTGCCAGTAATAAATAATTATCATCAAGCTTTTTAATCGGCATTAACCGGCCAGTGTTTTAATAGAGAAAACTTACTGCGAAAAATATTACCTCAGCCAGGGTTTGAACCTGGACTACCCTACTCTCGAAGCGGGCGTCTCACCAATTCGACCACTGAGGCATGTGGCGATATTTGTCGCAATAACAGTATAAAAATCTTCACGTCTACTCTTCGACTTTAAACTGCGCGCCGATTCGGATTGTCGGCAATACACAGAACTGTCGATACACGATTTTTAAGTATCCCTGTCCCCTTCCCCCCTTCCCCCGGCATGGACGCAATTGCTAAATCCAAATCTTTTAGAGATTGACACACCTTTCAGTCGTAGGTGTAAATTCAAACATAGAAATCTCTTTGAGTTGCCAGTAATAACAATTTGATAAGTTTAAAACCAAGGTTTGATAAAATCTGATCGGACAGTTACTTTGAATTGTTAACTAGATAGATTGATTTATGTATTGCTCCCCTAAGAAGTTACAAACTCAATACGTAATAACGCAAGAATATACAAAATATTGTTTTATCTATTAACCATTGATGCTTTTATATATAAAGTGTAGATAAATAAGCATTAAGTCTGAAATATATCAGGTGTATGGAAAGTTGTGACTTCTCTGACCGGCAATGCGAGCACGACCGTGCAATTATAGAAATGTATTTTGCTGACCGAAATCGTTTCTGTCTGTTTTGCTCGCTGACGCGTCCCGGTAGACGAATACCGATAAAAACGAAACTACTCGGAGTCATTACAGTACCGAGGCGTTGCACAATGCGCGGCTACGGACTGACCGCGAAAAACCACACATCGAACCGATATCTGTCGTTTGCGTATTGCGAAAATTGGACGGTGGCGTATATTTATTGCGTGCCAGGTCGACGCAATGGATATCGCGAAAGGGAAAAAGAAGAAAGGAGAAACAGCTATCGAGAAGTTAATACAAACGTGAGCTGCGAACAATCCGTTGATATCCGTCACTGTATAGTCGGCACCTTATTTCCGAAAATCTTTCGGAAATAAAAGACACCAGCGGTCAGATTGAAAAATTATTCAAAATTAGTTAACGGGCGAAACTGTGTCAAAATGTATTGAAACCATAGACATAGAGAGAGAGAGAGAGAGAGAGAGAGAGAGATTTAAAAAGACTTTCTTTCTCTGTCTTACACCATCGTAAAAGAAAGGAATCTGCGCAGTACTACACATACGTGATTCTCCCTTGTGACGATAGTGAGACAGAGAAAGAAAGTCTTCTCAAATCTTGTCTGTCTCCCTCTTCACAAGCTTCAGCCTATCCAATGGGACGCTCAGTCTATATTTACTATGTCTATGATCGAAACGATCGAAATTGTGAGAACTGTCGAGAAACTTGTCAAAAAGTTGACAACTACTAGCACCGCGTACTCTCGCAAAAACGAGGTGCCAGCGGTCAGTTTGAAAAAATATATTTTTTTTAATAGTTAATGGGCGGAACTGCGATTTCATCAAACACACGTAATTGTGCCATTTACAACGAAGACGCGATGACGCTAAATATTACCTTATTATAGTATTTCGTAACCGAGGAGTAATTAGTCCAATTACGCCTGGCAAACTCTTGTGAATGCTAACAAGAAAATAATCCGGGATTGAAGAAAAATATGATTCATAATTGCTCGGGAAGTAGCGTAATATCAAAGTATTGTGTGCGCCAGAATGTTTTAAATCTTAGATCTCTCCAAGATCTTAGATCTTCTACGGTAATTCCGCAATGTACCATGCGAATTAACATACCTTTACATTAATGTACATTGTTTTCCAACTTGTTATGTAAAAGTTGCCAGTATAAATGAATAAAATACATATAATAAATCAATAGACTAAAATGTAATAAAATACGTGCGCGTGTGGCGAACAATAAGGCAAGCTGATTTTTCAATAAATTGACTGCTTAACAAATGATATTGAGGATCCCTATTACAAAGCTCCTTTGCGACGAAAATGTGCCTTGACAAGCTGAGCTTCGACGGTGAACGAGTCGCCGTCTTGTCATTATATTTAAAAAGACAGTACTTATGGCGGACCGACCGTAAATATCGATCGTCGGAGCGTTCCTTAATTGAAAATGAAGCTTTGAGGAGTGACGTGCAGCCATTGCGCGCAGTCACCGCGGGAGAATATAATAATAACGCCTGGAAGGAGTGAAATGCGGATCTCGGGGCCTTTAGAAATTCGCCGCGACGTGAACCCGACAGCTACTCGATAAATGGCGATGCAGGCGAGGCTGCAACGACGACGCTCGCATTCGATAATCGATTGAACATTTGTTCGGCAGACTGGAAGTGCCCGATACTCGGAGGAGAGGCAAAAGTGGTGCGCGAACGAGCGAACGTCGTTTCCTCGTCACGGAAGCGGAAAGTGGCACCGATTTGTACGGACCGACAAGTACATCGTCTTCGCGACGAACGAGACAGAAATCGAGCGTCTCTCGCTAAGCATCTTCGCCTTGAAGGGGACTTTCCCCGCGACTTGGCCCATTCCTCCCTCCCCACGCGCGCCGAGATTAACGTTTTACATCCTTAAACGCGGGACGCTTTGTGCAAAGTGGAGCCGCGATTTCATAAATATTGATTACTGCATTATCGCGCCGCGCAAATAATATGTATATACGCTTTTGCGTGCGCAGTAAAGCGTTAATTTTCTGCCGGGGATAACGTAGCGATGCTATGAATGTCTGGCTTATATAATCTAAGACACGTTACTTTCCTTTATGTAAATACATATTAAAGTGATTACTTTAGATACCACAACCCCCTAAAAAGTTTTACTCGCCTCAGATGTAATACATTGTTTTAGAAAAAAATTCATCGCAGTCATTACGTATATAAAAAAGTATTACCAGCGTGAGATCGAATAAGAAATAATCTTGTCTCAATACGTCATATTCTTGTTTTAATAAAACACGTATTCCGTTTAATTAGAATTCTTGTTACTTAATTAATAAATGGAGAGAATTTTCTAGTAAAATTTACCGTGAAAATCATGTAATCGTAGGTCAGCATGGCATGTTGAAGAAATTTATGAGAGTTTTTCCAAATTTTACCATACCTTTTATTAGTAATTATACTTAGTACACATTTTACTGGAAAAATGTATGGGAAAATTTCAAAAAACTCTCATAAAGTTCTTCAAAAACCATGTTGTCTTACGATTATGATTTTCGAGGCAAATTTCAAGAGAAGATTCTCTCCGTAAGATTATTTCCAATTAACTCTACTGTTGATACAATATTACTTTCTTGCAGTGTAGTGATCTTTACATTAGAGAGACACAATAATTAATAAAGGCAATAGAATCGTAATAAAACACGTATTCCGTTTATTCAGAATTTTTGTTACCGAATTAATACGCGGAGAGAATTTTCCCTTAAAATTTGCCCTGAATGGCCAGCATGGCATTTTGAAGAACTTTATGAGAGTTTTTCCAAATTTTACCATACCCTTTGCTAGTAATTATATTTAGTACACATTTTACTGGTAAAATGTATGGGAAAATTTCAAAAAACTCTCATAAAGTTCTTCAAAAACCATGTTGTCTTACGATTATGATTTTCGGGGCAAATTTCAAGAGAAGATTCTCTCCGTAAGATTATTTCCAATTAACTCTACTGTTGATACAATATTACTTTCTTGCAGTGTAGTGATCTTTACATTAGAGAGACACAATAATTAATAAAAGGCAATAGAATCGTAATAAAACACGTATTCCGTTTATTCAGAATTTTTGTTACCGAATTAATACGCGGAGAGAATTTTCCCTTAAAATTTGCCCTGAATGGCCAGCATGGCATTTTGAAGAACTTTATGAGAGTTTTTCCAAATTTTATTATACATTTTACTAGTAATTATATTTAGTACACATTTTACTGGAAAAATGTATGGGAAAATTTAAAAAAACTCATAAAGTTCTTCAAAAATGTTGTCTTACGATTACATGATTTTCGGGGTAAATTTTAAGAGAAGATTCTCTCCGTAAGACTATTTCCAATTAACTCTACTGTTGATACAATATTACTTTCTTGCAGTGTAGTAATCTTTACATTCGAGAGACACAATAATTAACAATAGCCAATAAAATCGTTGCACATTTTTTAAATCACCGCACTGTTTTTGGAATCGCAAATGACTCTATTCCACAGCGAATCTAGCTGTGTGTCTACGTTCTCCGTGCGCTTTCGAATCTCTGTCAAATATGCAGCTCGACTTAGCTCTAGAATGAACAAGCGAACGCTAGGGAGCAGCAGATTCTTATCTCCGCGCGGATATATGATACATCACGAATCTCATGCAATGAGCATGCCGCGATGCCATAATATCATAATAAATCTTGTCCCACTTTCCTTAGATAGAAAATCCTACCGGTTTTACGAAAGGAATTGTGGCGACGACGCCGATTTCTGTAATTTCCGCCGTAAGCGCGCATTTCTTGCACGTAGGTGCGCATAAATAAAATCCGGTCATATTCCCATGTTCGACTGATTTAATCCCACGCGGATATCCCATCTTATTCATTTCGAAATGTTTTCACTCGGGAACGATTAGCGAATCGTGCGTGAAAATACGTTCGTCCAGCGACTGCTCGCGACACGTCTATTTACGATTATTGGACGACTGTTGCTTGTCGAGCGGAGAAATAATACCGAAAATTGACGGGTTAGCCTGTAATAATCGCTCGTGCGCGAGTATTCATTAATTATTACCAATTACTATTAAGGCAAATAATACGGTCGATACGTTTTGTATAATTTGCGTGGCTCTCATACGTGATTTAAAACGAAACCGGTTTTGCAGCTGTGGATTAGCAAACGGACGTGCTCTAGATAGAAACTTTTAGGACTCCGATAAGAGGCCGTTCTCATGCCTCAAAGACTCTGAGAACCTGTTGCATTTTTTGATACGTAAAATACAAGATTAGGAACGTATATATAGCTGTCTAATACAGGGACTATTTTTAGACAGGCGCGCGGCGATTACGGTCGTTTTAATGACAAATCGCTGTAACTTTCATCGCGGACAATGTTACGCCTGCCTCCATCTCGCTTTGAGCCGTTAGCTGTTAATATTCACGCTCTTCTCATTAATGCGCGACTGGACGTAAATGTACTTTCGTTACACATTACAAGACACAGTTTCTCCGTCCGCAAAGATCGGGTGAGAGTCTTACGTACAGTCGAACGTAAATGTGCTCGAATATCCCGCGCGCGCTCGAACGGTCGCAGGAAACTTTCGTAATTACTAATACACGAACGCGGATAATGGGCGCCCGATGGTAATTATCGTCGTCGTGCGAGCGTCGTGCACCGCAGATTTCGTCGCGGATAAGAACGCCGACCGTCGTGTTTATCATTTTATTGGCAAATTTCATTCCGGGACGAGGTCTCCTTGGGCAACGAAAGGTCCCCGGTGCAACTTGGATACATTTACGCTCTATGCCGAGTTAATCTCGCATCGTAAAACTAATTAATGCGTTCTGCTGCAATAAAAATTTCCTGTAATAGACAAGTATTTAGTCGAAAGTGCACTAAATATACTCACCTTTAAATATCAACAGTTATTTGTTACAGTTTATCTTACGATGCCGTTTTATCGGGACACGCGTCTTCTACAGAATAAAACTGCGTGTCCTTAAACTGTTTAAATATACATGCAATCATTGCATGGTCTATCTTCAAAGTATTTCCCAGCACGTGCTGTTTTTCATTTCCCCAATCGATTCGCTTGTCGATCTGTCGGCAGATGAGAGCTAGAGATATGCATAAAAATTTGTGGTAAGACAAACGCGGACAATTAGACAATGATTTTCTTTTATTCCTCTAGATCATGTAATATTTACACGCTCTGCTTATACAAAAAGGACTTATAAAAATCATCTAAGATCGACCATATACTCATGCGAAAGTTACGTAAGGGCGGGCTAATTAACCGGAATGTTTTTTTTCCGGCCACGGATCAATGAAGCTGCGGACTCGCGCATTTTTCGCCACCGGGCGCGATTAAAACCGGGCGCGTGCGGAACAGATTGCCGCCGAGAGGCCGGGCATTTAAATGCGCCAACGTGTCTTTCGCGTTTAAAGAACCATGACCGAATTGCACGGAAACGAAAGCGACGGCGGCACCCCGGCCATTGATTCGCGGCCTCATACCACTTCCTTGCACTCTCTCTCTCTTTCTCTCTCTATCACATTTACATATAAATATATTACTTATATTAAGCCGCCGCACGACGCGGGGCGTTAACAATTTGAACACGAAACAGGCAGATCGTAAAGGCTGCTCGCCCGAAAACGGCTAGCCGCGCTTAATTAAATCGCCATCGCGTTGGCAATAAATAATGTAGCAGTCGGCACGAAACGTATACCGCTGCCTCTTAATCATTTTCGGTGGATCCAGCGGCGCGCGCGCGACGGACTCACCTCTATTTACCCGGTCTTGTTTCATAAGCGGATATATCTCTCGACTGCGAAGGCGCGGAGCGCGGATCGCTATTCAGTCCCGCTAGCTTTGTTCTAGGATCGCGCTGTCAGGAGGGCACCGGTGCTTTCTGGCTGCTACTAATTATGCACGCCTCGGCGTTACCGCCGCGCGGAGGCGCGAATACCCGTAGTGATGCGCACCATAAAATACGACCTGTACACTGAGAAAAATGTCCGATTGAATATAATCGGATAATCCAATTACATGATAACAAACGGATATATCCGATTAAATTGTATATCCGATGAAAAATTTGATCGGTTCAATCAAATTTCATCGGTAATTGCATTTCATCGGATAAATTTCATCGGATATATCCATAATTTAATCGGAAAACGTAATCGGAAAAATTAACCGTCGGACATACTATTTAATTGGTTTATCCGATGAAAATTTTTCTCAGTGTACCTTTGTAGGCGTCGTTTATTGCGGACGGTTCTCGTTGCTCGTGTTACCGTGTTCGGGTATCGGGTCTAATTGTAAGTGACGCAATATCAATTTCGATATGGCCGGTACTTAGCACTATCGGTCTAGCTGGCATTCCCAATGGTGCATCTAGGGTGATAAGCCTCCCTTGCTCGAGGGAGATAAGGAAATCACGGATCTCAGTTTATACCGCGCTATACCCCGTCGAACTTTCATCCCAAAATAATTTCGCGTACTAACGCCTTGTGGGGTGGGGTGGGGAACTTGATGTTTTTAGAAAAAAAAATCTCGTAATCGTGTGATCGCACGTATTTCTCTATTTGCACATCGCGTTAATAGCTCTGGTCCTGCGAACTTTGCGCAACCTGACAAAGTTCACGGGAAGTAGGCGTACTCCCACGCCGCCAATCGCGGAGGAGAGGCTATTGTTCAGTGAAAAGGGAGAAGAAAGGAACTGCTTTAGGCACCGTCCTTCCTTCAATGGACACGCGCTGCCACGTGACGCTGATCTACTTAATCTACCGCAATGTCCAGTTGGAGTCTGCGAGCCGTGACGTCCGAAACCTTGACCACCATTTTTCTCTTCGCGCTGCCATCTTCTCGTGCAGCCCCTCGATTACCGGGTGTTTAGTAGTAGAAGTAGGTGATGTAACCTGCAACAAAATACAGACTCGTACTCATTTTCTGAAAGGTTGAACGGAAGGGTTAACCGTTCTCTGGGGAAAAAAGAGACAGCAACCCATTTTGGGGCCCACAACTAGTGATCGAATTATTTGGATTGCTCGTAACTCTACTCTAGGAAAAATGTTGTCCGTTTTTCGTAAAAGATTAGAGTTACAAACAATCGAAATAATTGGATTACCAATCGTGGGCCCCAAAATGGGTTGCTAACCGTCTTATCTCTCCCAGAGTTGCAAGCTGTTTCGACGACGGATCGTTTGGCAAAGGCTCGAATTGCTTTTTTCTTTATACATTTTTCGTTTTTTCGCGAACACACCTCGAGGCCGAAGGTTAAAGGGCTCGTAAATCACGCTACGAATTTATAATAACGGTTATTCCGGCCCATTCATCCTTGTCGCGATCGCGGAAGCGCGGGTGGACGAAGCATGGAAAATTAATTCCCACATTTCTAGCCGCCTACACTTCCGCGACGCTCACGCCGGCAGATTCTCCATCATCATCGGCAGCCGCGATAAAAATCGCTTTCCCGATTTCCCAACCGAATTCTGATCTCTCTCCTTCTCTCTTCCGCGTTTCCCCTGCCCTCATCCTCCCGACGCCCACTCTCTAAAGTTTTTCGAGTGAAAATAGAAGCACGGAGTGAAACGTTCGCTCTATTGGAGGAAATCTTGACTCTACTAGAATGAACATTTACTCCGATAGAGCGAATATTTCACTCCATGGTTCTAATTTCACTCGAAAAACTTTAGAGAGCACCATTCGACGACGATCTCTGCGGATCCTCGGACTCATCAGGGCGAGGCCCGTTCAACGGTCCGTGTGATTTCCATCTGCGATTCTACTGTCGAAAGTATCCCTCGGAGCGCCAACACTCGGGACACCTGAACGTCGCTAATGAGTAGCGAGGGTGATACCACTTCAAAGCTGCTAATTACAGGACCCTCGTCACCTTGTCCCGTCCGTCGGAGGCGGGCAGAATTGACCTCATCCCCCTCGTCTTCTACCCTTTGATTAGTAAGTGCTCGCTTTTCCGCTCCCCTAGTGCTCTGTCGTTTCGCCCTCGCTTTCGCGCGCAGCGCACGTGTGCTCCGCCGAGATCGTCCGCAGCGTCGATAATAAAGTCGACCGCGAAACGAACGGGGGATCCGAATGGAAGCCATTAGGGAACCGAAAGGATTCCGCCCCCGTTCCGATTATAATCGATTTAAATGTGAGAACGCCCTAACGACGAACGGCAGCGTTCAGAAATAATTGTCGGTAGGTGACGGCCGAGTTCGACTTGAAAACGATTCGGGCGGCCGGGGGTGTGTCTTTGCGATCACATCGTGTCGCCAATGCTTAGGCCGGTGCTACGTTGATCGTATCGTAGCGTCGCGAATCTTAAATTCGACCAATCAGCGTTGAATTAGAACCAATCTACGAGCCTTGCGACACCACGATACGACCAATGTAGAACCGGCCTTAGAGACAGTTGACGTTTACGTACGTTAAACGTTTAGACATGCGATTTGTAAGCTTTGCACTTTAAAAGAGAGCAGCGTTGCCGTAATCATATCGACACTACCTGCGGCTGGTTAGTGAAATGTACCGGAACACTTTATACCGAGTCATTAAAAACTTCTTTCGGGCGTTCCCGCGCGCGGACGTCTTCTCGTCCAAATTAATGTCCCGTAAAGAAAAAGGTATTTAACGGAGATATCGTTAAGTTACGAGAGTTCGTTTCCACGGGGAATACCGACGGCGAGTCTCGGGGAAAATTCGTTTCTCGCACCCTCCTCCTTTCAACCCCAGATAAATTTCCGTCAGGGACGTCCGGAGGGGTCAACAGTTTTTGCGTGTTGCGTAATTAAATGCGGATCGTCGGGTTTAATGACTATCGAGGGGAACGAATGGCCGTTTGGCCCGGAACGGCGTGCCGTTGCGATTCTTCAGCCGGCATCGGAATTCACGACGGCTTGTTATCGCGCACGAGATACGATCGTTCGTAATTGGCAAATTGCAGATGAAGATACTCGCGCACTTTTTATCGCGAGCTCTTATCTCTCTCGCGAGATTTCGAAATGAAGGCTATTGCAGAAGTATTTAGCCGACGGAAGTCACGCGCTCTCGCGAATTGCAGCAATCTCGCTTCCTCGGCCTCGCCAATCCCCGCGGTCAGCGCGGTGACACGCTTAGGGCATAGTATAACTAGTATTGGGATTTGCGGTTGTGACGTCACCAAGGTAGGATGGCCGACGAGAGTAGGTCACTTTCGTTTATAATACGATGTGCACATATTTCTAAGATTGAAGATTATTTAAGTAATTAAAATGAGGCTCCCCATAGGTGAAATATGTAATTCTACAAATTCGACACCTTCGTGCCGCAATTTTGTTGAAGGTGAAAAACTTTTAGGAAAAAGTGCAAATCACGTAACATTTTGCGGCATAAAAATGTTATGTAGGAAAATGAAACGATTGTCACATAAATCTGTTAAATTCGGTTTATTTACGCACTTCCCCACATTATATAGAAGTCTATGGACTTCCCATAAATGTTACGACAGCGACTTAGGGCCCGAGCAGAAAGATTGTCGCAAGTGTTTACGATTCCGTAGTAAGACGCAAGTCTATGTCGGAAGTCGGCGCACAAAGGATTGTCGTAGACGATATGTCGCATTTATCGCGTCGCAAGGCGACAATTCTTTGTGCGTTGACTTCCGACTTAAGTCTTACGACAGAATCGGTTACAACAATCTTTCTGTTCAGGTCCCTAATCTTTTGGATTCTGATTGTCGCCACTAGATAGCGTGTCACAGCTCAGCCAATCCCAATACTCACTCTGTCATTTGTTTCGCTTCGCGTCGATCTCTTCTGCGCATCCGACATTGTTCTGGGCAGACCAATGAGAGAAAAGTCGTACGTGTGGTAGCGTAGCTTTGATACACTGCCACATGTACACCTACAGTACGTACGCATACGCCGCTGGATTGCTGCCTAAAATAATGGCGGAATACCACGTGATCGGGACCGAAAAGATCAAAGGGCCGACAATTCTTTGTGCGTTGACTTCCGACACGGACTTAAGTCTTACGACAGAATCGGAAACGGTTACGACCATGGTGTAAAGATATAAGGTGAAACATTGCGCATGTAACCAATTTTTGGGGCAAATTGTTCATTGGTTTCTTTCTGCATTTAACCGCAATGATTTGCAGTTTGAAGGTTGAAGCAAATTTCTGATTGGTCAATTCGGTAGTTTGAACCACTTTTGATTGGTTGACACTGCGCATCCACCAAATTGCTTCACCTTGTATCTTTACACCACGGACACGACAATCTTTCTGCTCGGGCCTCTACTCTTCTGGGTTCTGATTTTCGCCTCTAGATAGCGCGTCACAGTTCAGCCAATCCCAACTCACTCTGTCATTTGTTTCGCTTCGCGTCGATCTCTTCTGTGTATCCGACATTGTTCTGGGCAGACCAATAAGAGATAAGTCGTACGTGTGGTAGCGTAGCTTTGATAACACTACCACGTGTACACTCAAAAAAAGAATTGGCTGCTGTAGCCTAGAACTGGCTGCGTCAGTCAATTTAAATAGTCAAATATGACATAGCATTTCAGTTGGTTGCAGCAGCCAATTTTTAAAGCTGTTATAAACTTGGCTGGAGTTAATACATAACTTTGCTGCTCCAACCAACTGCCTACTTTACAGCGGTTTGTAAATTGGCTACTCCAACCAAAAATTCCCGTACGATAGGCTATTAGTTGGTTGTTCTAGTCAACTGACTCCTGCCCGAGCAGAAATTTTAGTAGGGTTCTGATAGGGTCCTAATAAAGATGCCTTAATGCATTAAATTGTGTTAAATTACAGTTATCAAAAGTATATTCAGGTTATTAAGGTTTATCCATGATCCAGACAATTCGCTCTCCCATCATATCGGCTCGCCTTTTATACTAATACGGGACAATTTTTACTTACGAGAAAGACTAACGCGCGGTCGCCACGTCGCGGCAGTATGTGGTACTAGTGCTATCTTGCACGACAAATTTGAGTTGACTAGCCCGGCCAACTGTCTTATCAACCTACTTGGTAACGCTACCACAGCTAAGAAATTGCCTAATGCAGCCAATTACTTACTAGCTTTAAAAGTTGGTTGTATTGGTCTATCTGAAATCATAGATTCACATTGCAATTTACTGCTTCAAAAATTAAATGGTTGCAGCAGAAAACTTTTATACAGCCAATAAAAATTGGCTATTGCAGTAATTCTTTTTTTTTGAGTGTACAACTACAGTACGTACGCATACGTCGCTGGATTGCTGCCCAAAATAATGGCGGAATACCACGTGATTGGGACCGAAAAGATCAAAGGACAGAGAGTGAACATACCAGTTATGCTTCGGGCGGCACGACGCTTTCATTTCCCGCCAGGGAATTAAATTGTACTTTGCACCACCTATTATCCGCGCTAACGCTCGCCGCGGTTAATCCTCAGAACTGTCCCGATGAAGCCGCACGCTCCTCCGAGCTACAACCTCGGGGTCTTCTTTTCGGGCTTAACGCACTCTCTTCGTCCTCCATGACGTTAATCACGGCACGGTTGCTGGAGATTTACGTTTTCTCTCCCGAGTTAACGCGCGCATTAACGCGTGCAAAACGTCATAAAGCGCGAGATGTACATCGCGGGTCCCCCCGCTCCCCGCCCCCCCCCGATATCCGCGTGCTTCACGGGGAGAATTTATTCGCCCGCCATTCACTTCTTTTGCGTCGTACGCGAGTTTTAATACCGTTATCGGTGCCTTTCTTCTCTTCCCCGCTATCGTTTATAGAGTTACATAAAATGTTATACGCGCAGCGTTGCGCGATATTCCGTTTGCATTTTTCATTTCAATCGCGCGTTTTCTTAATTGGGCCGGCCGCAACAAATATCTGAAACAAAGGACGTGCGCTCGGCGCCGGTTTCTTTGTTCCCCGTCGAAATCAATCCGACCGATCTTCATTATTTGCCAACAGTAATGCACGGCGGTTTTATGGGAACGCGACTTCATTGCGTCGGGCTGATATTATTGCGTCAACACGCGTTCGTACGCGATTACGCGTTCCCTCCCTCCCTCCCCGCCGCTTTTCATACGAAATTTCACAGACGCGCGAAATTACGCAACCGAAAGTCCCCGGCTCCTTCCGTCGATCGCAAGTTCGACGACACTTGACATTCTTGGGTAGCATTGATCTTCCGAGAGGCAGCCGGTAGCGAGGTAAAATCGCGATCCCCGCCGTCGTCCTCCGCGAGAAAGATATCGCAACACCTGCCGTTCGTCGCGAAGAGAAACGAAATTTTACGATCATACTCTCATAACACCCGAATTCGGCTCGTCCAATCGTCCTGTCACTCTCCAATAAGTATTCCTCGACGCGGAATTCTCCAATCGTGTGGCACGAACGTCTTACGTAATTCCTCTCATCGCCGAGAAATAGGTAGACACTTGATTTTTATGCGCGCCACGTACCTCGATGACTTTCGCCCGTATTCGAGAGGAAATTTCGGCCGGAGCGCGTAACTGAGGAACGCGTGCATCTCATTTGACGTGAGCGCCACGCTTTTTCGTACGACCGAGAATGAGAAGGAACGCGCGGCTGAGAAGCGGGACGAAAGAACCGATCGAACTTGACCGTGCGTGACCGGTTCTGGTCAGAGGCCAGGGATCGGGAGAGCGTTGATCCTCGCTTCTCCGTCTCCGTCTGTCTCCCCGTGCTCGCATCGCTGGCTGACCAAAAAGGCAACCTTGTCGCCTTGTCGCGACCTCGTAACACCTGTTACGCGCAATGGAGTAACTTAAGTAAGGTTACGCGTAAAACGAGTTTGCGAGCCGCCACGAGGCCGCGCAGCCTCGTCGAAATCGCTTTCACCGAACCGTCGCGTCGCGTCGTGTCCGCGGACTCGCCGCGTGCTCGCCGGGTGCCAAGGCTGAAGATTCCCCACGCGGGGGAAACCGGTATACAGCTGCGTTTCGCGGAAGGAGGAAGTACAAAGGCTCCAGCTCCTCGGTTAGCGATCTTCCCTTCTCTCGCGCGCGCGAGCGCGCTCACTCTATCTCTTTTTCTCATTACGTCTCGTTGTGCCGACTGATGAGTCTACGGCCAAGCGCAGGTGCGAAGGACGGCGCGTGAAATGAAAGCCGAGCGTGCCGCTCAAATTACCGGAAGAGACACGCTGCCCCCCGCGCATTACGTCGCGGAAATCGAGGGGATCCGATTACGCAAGGAAACCCGTTCCGCGCTTCTACGCTATACGTTTCGTTCGGGCCTACGGACAGATTTGCAGGACCCGACCTCGCTTTCCGGCTCTCGCTCTCGTGCAAATGGGCGACCGGTAGGTGGCTCGCTGGGTATCGCTGACAAGGTTAATAAGATAACGGCGAAAGTCTGTATCATATATCGAAAAGAAAACGATTCGTGCTCACCACCGTGTAATTACAAAAAGGAGGGGGAACGTTTGTGGAACGTTTACCCGCAACATTTCGCGGGGACCAGTTATGGCGATACCACGCCCCACGCTCTCTAGAAGTCAATCAGTGGATTATCACTGAAAACAGTGAATAATCACTGCTTCACTAAGTATAGCACTGAATAATTAATAGTAATAGATACACGGAGAGACCGATATGGTTGCCACATGTCTGATTAGGGTTGACACAACCCCGATAAATAGTGATATTTGAGCGCGCCACTTCTTCATTTTCGGCGAGAAAAATAATGGGCTAGGAACTAGATCAGGATTTGTACCTGGGACCTTTCGCTTGCCGGACGAATGCTCTTCCAACTGAGCTATATCTGTGATTGTCATACCCCTGAGTAGAGGAGACAACCACGTGCGCCTCGTGCAGCAAACTCGGTGAACGTTGCAACACAAAACAACGTGGATGCTCGCACTATTTATACGGCAACATTTTAATTTTAGTTATTTTTGCCCTAGCCGGTCTTTTCGTGTAGGGGTGTACCTTCGGGGAGGGAGGTAGGCACTAAGGCGCGCTACTAATTAATTTTCAACGCGAAAAATAACGGGCTAGGACTAGACCAGGATTCGAACCTGGGCACCGTCCGCTTGCCGGACGAATGCTCTTCCAACTGAGCTATATCTGTGGTTGGCATACCCATAAGTAGTGGAAACAACCATATGCTCCTTGTGCAGCAAACTTAGGGCCTGAGCAAAATGGCTGTCTTATACTCTTAAGACAATGTTTTACGTTTTAAGCCTTTGTCCCATTCTGCTCAGGCCCTTAGTGTACGTTGTAACACAAAACAATGTAGATGTCCCCACTATTTATACGGCAACATTTTTATTATTTTTGCCCTGGCCGGTCTTTCCGTGTAGGGGTGGTATATCTTCGGGGAGGTAGACACTAAGGCGCGCCACTTATTAATTTTTGGCGAGAAAAATTACGGGCTAGGACTAGACCAGGATTCGAACCTGGCACCTTCCGCGTGCCGGGCGAATGCTCTTCCAACTGAGCTATTCAGGCCCACGATCAAAGTCCTTCTCGCTTACCTACTTTATTTCATTGAATGAAGTATATACTGAATTATTCAGTGCCATGCTTATAACTGTCTTCAGTGATAACGCGCCGACTTTTAGAGAGCGGTTATTAAATATATTATATATTTATTATGGCTACCTACATCTTGCTCGGACCTAAGCTTTGGCGTTCTCGTTTCTTATTAAATATATATTACTACTTTCTATAAACTTACCTTGCGTAGCGTGGGAGATTACGATATCTATCTGCTAGTGCATTCCTGTCACCAGACATGCTGCGGTGCACGTTACTTAGCGGCTAAAGGACCCGCGTACCACGTATTAGTATCGCGTCTCGCCGTCGCGGCCCGCGAGCCCCGAATTCATCCTCCAATTCGGGGGAAAGTCGCAACGGGGAGCGAGCGAGACGGCGAAAGCTTTGTAGCATGCTCGCACGTCGTCCACGTTCGTAAATGCCGTGTGCAGTCTCTCCCGTACGGGCGTACGTAATGAGAAGAGCCGATTGTCGTCCTCGACGTGAACGACAGGATACCATTAGCACGCTCGCAATACGACGTACCCGCCGAGATTCAAGGATCGAACGTCGCGTCGGGCCGGTGAGACGACCTTCGCGAGAACGTAGCGAACGAAGGTAAATAGGGGGAGAGAACTTTTGCGGTTTCTCTGCCGATTCTCGGAGCCGCGTGCATTCGACACGTCGCGGTCGGAGAGTCGGACGATTCTTTTAATGAGCCAATTTTTTTACATAACATGAGAGGAAGTTACAACGCTTGTGCGTACGTCAGATTCGCGACGATTGTGTATGCTGAGAGTTATCTCTCTCTCTTTTTTTTTTATTAACTTACAGCGTGTTGATATATTTGTGTAACGCCATTAACAATTACAGAGAGTGTCCGAATAGTCGCGCCACTCGCAACGAAATCACGCTCGTCATTTTAATGCGCTGCGTTTAATTATCAATATTGCAAGTTTCAACATTGCACGGAGTTGCGCCCCATTAACATAAATATTAACGCTTCGCATTTGGCTAACAAACCAGCAACGTCATCATGAATATATGTATATATATATTTTTTTGTTCGAAAGACTCTCGAGAAATTTGCATAATTGACAAGCTCTTTACTTAACATTACATTCGCGTAAAACGCATTTCTTTATCATGCGGCGCTATTGCTGTCTTTAAAGTGTTAATATTTAGGGAGCTTCGCGCGTGACTTTTCGAACAACTCGCAAAACAAAATGAACGCCACAGTGCTGCACATGCACAATACACATGGACATGCATCCTCGGTGTACAATTAAATTTTTTTTGGGGGGGGGCGGGGAGGAGGGGAGAGTGTATCGTAGATTATGTTATTTCATAAGTGACAACAATAAATAGTGTTTATACATAAATTGAGTGCAGAGGAACGAACGAGATACCGCGTGATGGAAGATAACGTTTACTCTCTCCCTTTTCTACTCGTTCCGTTACCCTCGACGACTCTTTGGGCTGTCTTACATGCAGAGACTGGTCACGTAAAGGCTCGCCGGCTCGTATTCCACCACCGATCCCTTTCAACCCGCTTCTCTCTATTCGTTTCTCTTAATTTTTGGGGGGGAGGAGGTGCACCGGGATTTCTTTTGATTCTCAGAAGCTGGCGTACGAATTACCTGCGCTGGGTGGCACGAATCCGTATCCGCTCGCGCCCACGATGACGCCGCTGGTGTCAGCCGAGTTGGGTGGCGGCCCAGGTGGGAATAGCACCGGACCTACGAAAGGAGAAACGCACGTTAAAGCGGGCATCCGTGCAATCGCGGCTTTAAAGGGTGCGATTGTTCTCACGATTGTTCGTCCCGACGCGAAAGGTGCAAACTTCGTTTTATTCTTACATTTGCAGCCGGTGAATACGGCTAAAATGTTTAAGCTAGCGCCACACTAGGCGCGATTCGTGATTCGTATATTCGTGATTCGTGCACGGAGAGACCGATATGGTTACCACATGTCTAATTCCCAGTGAGAAATGATTCGCCGATCGACGTCGAAATGATGTCGAATCGACGTCAATTCGACGGTGTCGATGTCGATTCGACGTCGTTTCGACCATGGTGGAAGTATACAAGGTGAACCATTGCGCATGAAGAGAGGGGGTAGCCTTCCTTCCGGCCAATAAGCGGCGTGCTTTTTTGTGTGGCGGCAGTTTGAACGGTCAAACAAATCATAACCTAATCTATAAGCAAAAAAGCACGGCTCTTATTGGATGGATCGTCCCCACTACTTTTAGGCTACTGCGCATCCACGGGAATGGTTCACCTTGTATACTTCCACCATGGTTTCGACGTCGATCGACGAATCATTTCTCACTGGGTTAGGGTTGGCACAACCCCAATAAATAGCAATCATTGGGACAGCTATTCTGTGCTTGTCATACGCTGTAAAAAGGTATGTAAAATTACACACATAATAAGTGTAGCGATTACACCATTGATAACGGAAATGTATGAATTTATGTACTTTTACAAAAAAATTTTTGTTACTCTTTGTCGTGTAAATGCTTGTTCATACATGATGAAAAATTACAAAAAATTGTAAAATTTACACAATTAAAAGCAAGCAGTTTACTTGTTACATAAGGTAATAATTTTATCTACGAGGTGTAAATTCACTGACGTATGTAAATATACACCTTCAGTAGATGGTCCCAGTATTACCCACTATAATAATTGTAATTTTACATGTAATTTTTTTACAGTGTACCCACATTGGTATGATAAATAGTGGAGATAACTATATGCGTTTTGTGCAACAAACTTAGTTGCAACACAAAACAGTGTAGCTGCCCCTACTATTTATACGGCAACATTTTCATTTTAGTTATTTTTGCCTTAGCCGGTCTTTCCGTGTGCCTTTGCCTTAGCGGTTTCTTGACGAAAATAGTGATTTCTCGACTAGTATTGAGACCTGACTAATTGTAGACTTATGATACAAGTCCTGCAATGACAGGTAAAAGTTTTAAGTTGTCCAAGTTAACGCGAACGAAACGACAAATAATAAATTACGAATGATAAATTACGAATCACGAAGAGTGCGGTAAGTAATAACGAATGTCCAACGAATTTCTGCGAATCACGAATGGCGCATTGTGAATCACGCATAGTGGGGCGCTAGCTTTAGAGCCATTAGCAATCTCGAATCACGTAAGGGCCTGAATGGCTGTCTTGCACTCTTAAAACATAAGACAGTTATTGTGCGTTACCTTAAGACAAAGGCTTAAAACATAAAACATTGAATTTTTTTAACTTCTTGTAACTCACTTATGCATCAACCCTTTATTAGAACTGCTTGTAATTTCTTTGTTAGATCACTTGAATAGGACCAGAAACCATGGTCGAAACGTTGTGAGTTTTAACATAAAAATTTGCCAGACATGGTCAAGTAATATTCTAAAGTTACTAATACATTGTCTTAAGGCTGTCTTAAGAGTATAAGACTGCCATTCTGCTCAGACCCTAAGAGGAAGAGCATCCTGGGGATAATCTACGCGGAAAGATTTGAGCCATTGTTTTGATAATACCATCAATCAGCGATTTATAACCGTGGAATGGCGTACTTGTTAATGTTCTCTAGTGAATCTATTGACCTCCAGTGATTTATATCGAGTTACGCTTAATACAGTGGTACAAGATCGTTATCGACATCGTTTGACGAGATTGAATCGAGCTGATTGGATGCTCGCATCAGTTACAAAGATCATTATTGGCTTTCATGGTCATTGGCGAAGCAACGATGCGCGGTTGATCGCGCATAGTAAACAGAATCATAAAACGTAACGTTGAAGAGTAAAGGATTAATTTTGTAAAAGAGCAGACGGGTTTCGTTCCATGTTAGAGAAAATAAATATTTTTTTAATAACTTCTACCGCACTTCTATTACTTTTCGTAGATTATTAAAGTGAACGGCGAGCATATGAGACATTTATGCTCGCGTAATTGCAAGCGATTATTGCATCAACGTATACGTTATATCGAGTTAATTACGCGCTCCTTTTTATGTTTATTTAATTATCTCCGAGTGATCGCTAATGGAGGAGTAAATAGTGATTTTATCGAAACATCTGAAATTTAATAGAAGCTCGAATAAGAGCAAAAGCTTGTAAACAAAAATTACCTCCACATTGTGTTCATTTATCGCGCACATTATGTTATTTAACAAACCGCGGCTGCTAATAGCAGCACAGTGTTACGTGACATTAAAGGAAAGTTGCACTTATCTACGAAGGAGTAGTGGAAATCCTTTCTAACACGAGGAAGTTGTTTATGTGCCCGTATTATTAATCGATCTACTGACACGATATTATATGGACTCAGATACTATCGGATCTGGTGAGATAATTATCTTGACGATCGTAGTATTCGTACAACAAACGCCAGTTTCGCCTGGTAGTCGTCTCCTGTTATTCGCAATAAAGTAGTAACGGAGTACACGAAGGCGAGCGCGCCTCCAGTGAGTAATCGCTATGAATATTCAGCGGCAGAAAAAGGAACGATTTGTTTGACCGACGTAGGCTTCCGATGTTATCCCGATAATGACTTTCTAAGCGGTAGTCTCGACACAATGAGAATTGTGGAAGCGGAAGATAAATTGGCAACGTTAATCGTTCGACGTCGCAATACGAATTGTTTCAAAATCTTATCGCGAAAAGCGTATACTTAATGAACGAGACAAATAAAAGATACGCATCACAAAACGGATAATAAGTACGTTCTCGTAGATTTCCTATCGCGCGTAACTGGAACAGTCAGTTTTTGCCGTTGTCAAATTAAAGTGTGATTTATTTCGCTACCTGCTCCAGAATTCCGTTAGACGCACGATATATGACGCATTATTTATTGTACGTGAATTTGAACTTGACACTCATTTCAATGCCGATTATTATGCGCATACTAACGCTCGAACAGGTTGCAAGGATCGCGTGTCCTGTCCGTGCAAGCCATTTAAATAACGCAGTTGGAGCAGCCTTAGAAGCAACGGCATTGTATTGTAACATCCTGGACAGTTCAACTCTTTCACGTTTGCGATTGTAATACGAATAGTTTTCAACCTCGACACAATCACATTCCGAAGAATTGTTCTTAACTTAAAAATTGTAGAAACTCTTATAAAACTATTACGACGTTAAAAATGTACGACTGGAAGGCACGCGCTGACGAACGCGCGATAGGTTCGGTACCGTAATTCACCAAGTTCGCGGTATAAAAGCAAACGGCTCGCCTTTCCTTCCGTTACGCGCGCACGTGTTGAAGCATATCCCTAGTTAGCCCCGTTGTTCCGGTAAAAGTTCTGTGCTATCTACGCAAGACAGATACTGCATCAATAACAAGACATTACCTACGCGATTCAGGCGCTCGTTCCTCTCGATCGCAATCAGTTGTTTGATTATACGACAGCGCACTTCAAAGAGCATTCCTTTTATATCTCGGATCTTTACGGCTGAGCGGGCACAGACCGTCATAAAAACGATTGTTGTATTGTCAATCATGCACGGTACGTTATATAAATAAACGCGGCGCGGATAATGGGCCGCGGCTATTAATCTTCTAAAATAATTCTGTAGAACACGTTTGTTCCCGTCTGCTGAATTTCAAAACGGAAAACTGCTGCGAATGTTTGGTTTATCGTAAAATTGTACTCTTCCCTGCCGTATTGACGTTTACACGGCAATACGTGGAACAATAATTGTCGCAATTACACCGTGTTACATCTCTCAATAATATCGTATAAGCGAGACTTCGTTTCCGAGAAGTCTATCACGTTGAGGAAGAACTTTCGAACGATTGAGGAATTCTAGCGAGCGGCATTAGAATGCCTAGCATTATTCGCGGACGAAACGAGGCCGTTTCTTCGCGGCGTATGCAAACGGAAGAAAACATAAGGACAAATTATCGTAATTGCATGATTCCTCAGCTTCCTGATAACGTGGAGGATACACATGTAAGCGCGAGCAAACACTTCCGAAGCGTACCGTAAATCTCAATCAACGAGTGCTTGGAGTAATAATAATAGCGTACGAGCAAAAAAAGGAAAGCGTAATTGTTTTAGTAGCGAGCGATCGGGCGAAGTAATAATGCACCGACAAATCATGTTCGGATTATGCAAATTCAAGTAGCCGTAAGAATGCAAAGGTCGTCGCAGAAAAAACTTTTCAAGCGACGCCAGGAATCCACACTCGATCAATTTTACAATGTTTTAAAACGTTCTTGCGCACATCAACGATGCGACATCCGGCTATACTTTCTAAAAGTATACCCGAGTCGAATATTTTGGCGTCAGTTTAGTCTCGCATAATTTTTTAATTGGGAGCCTTGAACTGGATAAGAATTGTCCTCTTCCAGAAATTTGCGCTTGAAAAGGACCGAAACGTCGCGCATTGTACAATTATATAGTTAGCAGTTATTAAACATTTGCCAGTTAAGGTCGCTCAAACTTTACATTCTTGAACTGGAGTTGAAACCGAGAATAATCGAGGCCCATTCCGGGACCAATCACTCGGGTAAATATTACTGTACATTAATTATCCATTAATCCTAGTGTAAATTGAAGCTTCAGTCGAATAAGCTCTTTGTCTTTTAACGATACTATTATGTAATCTCGGCGTTTGTGCGAAATAACTTACCCCTGTTCGATCTTGGATCCCTCATTACTGAGCTCCTACTTCCCTGGAGGCCGAAAGGACCAAATCCCGCGAAGAAATGCCTGAAATCCTGCGCCGAGACGGCCGCCAGTACGGCGATGACAAATACGACTAGAACAACCTGCAATTAAGAATTCGTAAATTTGCAACTCTTACAGAAAAGTGATAAAATTCGTGTGGCTCAAATGTGATAGACACAAACTTGAAGAGGAATAAGGGACTGCGAACTCTTGGAAAAGAATTTTGTGACGTTCTAAGTTGAACAAACGACCGACATGTATTTCTTGACAAACCTAGCCTCTTCTCTCTGCACTTTGCACAAAATTAAAGGAGTTTCGTAAATGAGATAGCAAATCTATAATGACAATAGAAAAATTTTATGTGAAAATCTCCAAGAGTGATACAAGAACGTCTCACATTTTATTTCTACATTGTACAGGATTATGAAAATTGTTGTGCAAAAGAAGCATAACGTAAGAGGAAAAGTAGCCTCAGCTCGGATTGTTTAATCTTATATTTTTAAACTGCATTGCGAAATTGTGCAGCAACCGCTTCTCTCGTGAATCGCAAGTGAGACACGATACCACACTTAACTAAGAGAGAATCTTTCCCAATGAGCATTCACACGTCCAGCATATTGCAGTAATTTACATAGATACGGAGAGACAGGCATTAAGGAGTCGAGTACAATTATTTTTCTCGTTCCACGTAAACCGTTGTATAAAACGGTGGCGAATTATAATAAAATAAGAGAGTGCTCTCGCGTGGCGTTTAATCAGTCGTGTTCCCTCACGAAGCAACAGCTGCTTGACGAAACTTGCTTCTCGTAGCGCAACGAGCGACCGAGTCGTCGCGAGATCAACTTGGACCGTTACGACTGTCCGAAAAATGGCGTCCGTTATTACGATAATTATCGGTATATCCTGTGCCGAAGTGAAGTCGGCGTCGATCTGGCCTGTCAGGTGCAAAGTAACGACACTGCCCGCATAACGACGCTAAGTATAGGCTTTAAATTATCGAGATAGGTTTAAGAGCGAGCAGAACGCTAGACGCACGGCCATACGTCCCCCGTTGGAAATTGCGCGCTGTAAAACCTCGGAATTATATCCCTTTGCCTGACTGTACGCTCTCTGTGATCTGTGAAGTTATATCGTCCGTGACGAAGGTGCGTGACAATTTTTACGGCTGATCGCTCGCCGCGCGCGTTTCCAATGTACAATTTCCACCGCAAGCCGCAGAAATTTACGACCCCGCGACACACTTCTACAAACAAGTAAATGTGCCGCTTAACGTTTTCATTTCGTCGGAAACGGCCTGGCGCGCGTTCGCCGATGGATTTTCACAAAAATTGCTGGATCCGTTGCGACATAAAAAAAAATGTATTTCTCTTGGGCGTGAATTTATTTCTTTCAGCAACTGAACCGAGAAGCAGAAAGGGGGATACACGTGACATTTTGGCCGAAATGGCGTTAACGATCGATCCTTGCTGTCCATAAAAATTCTTTTATGAAAACGTTAGGGCGCCCCCTCTTTCAGTAGCGTGAAATCTATCAAAAAATTCATATTACGCTTGTAAAACGGGTTTTCTATTTTTTTTTCCTGAAATATTGGTAAATCTCTCACTGTGCTAACCGGTTCAATTTGACTTTTACGCTCACCGGCAGCGGCCTTTGTTTCGGTCCCGATTTTCCATCAATTCCCGACTTGTCGGCTGCATCGCGTGTTCAATCTTTCGCACCAATCTATCGCGCTCCGCGATGTCGTAAGGCAAACACTGTCACAATCAAATTAACGTAGAGAACCGCGAGGATTCCCGTCGGCTTAGGATGACGCAAACCACCGTGCGTTCGCTTCGAAAATCCGTTATCGCGCCACGAATTTTATGTAGCTCTTACGCAAACGCGAGAAAGGTGGAGCAACGAGGGGGAGGAGGGGGGGGGGGAAGAGGGGGCGAGGAATCGAATCGCCGGGTCTCAATTTCTTTCCTTTCCGAGATATCGTTCCCTTACGTAAAGCCCCCTGATGAAATCATTACGGAGCCGATTTACGGCCGATGCCTCTCTCAACGAGGCGCCGGACGCGCGCCGGGAAGAAGCTCGTCGAAGGACACCGCTATTCGATCGGCAATTACGGGGGCCCGGGCTCTCTCGACGTAATCGCACGGATAAAGGTTGCCACGATTGTCGGCACGATCGGTGGCGACACCGAGTTCGTTCGCCGCGATTCGCTCGCTCGCGAGATTTCCGTATCAAAGGCAAGGTGAGCCGCTGCCACGGCCGCTTTCCGTTCGAGCCTCTTTTCGAGCGCGCGGTTTTCCGTCGCGCCGCGTGCAATGTCAAGGCGAATCGGCAGGTGGTTTGCCTTAAAATCGAGCACCGCGCGCGCGCGCAGTCTCTCGGTACTTGGACACTCCAACTGCACGTTGATCCTCTTCTAAGGGGATAATGGCGCCGGTCTTGCTGCCGAGTCTAAATGGGCCATGGCTAACCGATAAGTTGGTCGAAGACTCGCACGTTGATGATGCGAAAATACGCCAGGGGCTCGATTCTTGAAATCGTCCGCTGGAGAAACGTGTGCGAAAATTCCGCTCTGGCAGAAAAGTCGAGAGAGTCGATTGGTTAAGAGCCCATGCTAATGTCCTTGCAACTTTTCTGCTTGAGCAGAGTATTCGCGTACGTTTCTTCCTCGTATGAATTGAAGAATCGAGCCCCAGGTCTGTTTCGCAGACCTAACGCTCGGAACGGGAATTCCGAGGCCGATTTCTGCAGCGTGCGGTATCGCCCGCGGATCGCCATGGATTCCCGGACTTCGGTCGCGACGGTATCTTTTCACGACAGCGCTCGATAGCCGTTATGGTAGATAATTAATAGCCGGACAAATTAACGTTGCGGCCAACGATTTATTAACTATTATATCTGTTAATATATGCAGATATGGATCGTTTCAACGGTCGACATTTCGACATATAATTCCGGACGGCCGGATTATCATCTTACGCGCGTAATGCAATAACGCGTTGCCGTTAACGAAGCGTAATTGATGGACCGAAAGCCGCGCGATGATGCAACGAAGCGAACGTTTATTCGGCGAAATACGGAATAACGATCGTATCGCCAAGAGTGAACACAAGTGCGGGAAGACAGGCTAATGGCGTAGGCTCGGTCGCGGGACGGCGGATTGACAGCACTTTTAATTAATAACGTCCATTAAAGAGGGGGGGGTAAACGCGCGGGCTGCTATTTACGACTTTTCCACAGTCGCACGCTTTCTTGTTTCTGATTCTTATCGGGCGCGATCGCGTGCCTCCGGCATAATTCACTTTGTTAATTAGCCATCCAATAAACAACCATCGACCCAGTCACGCAGAAGTCGTGCCGATAAATACAAATTGACAGAGCGCGCTAGAACTAAACGCAAGTGCGATTGGAATACGCAAGATAAATTTGAAATGAGCGGCAATGTTTCAAACGGGTGTTCGACAAGAGGAAAAATTGTACATGAAAAAGCACGTGTAAATTCCAAGACCCGTTGTCCATTTTAAGCCAAGTAATAATAGAAGGGGCTCGGAGTCTAGACAGGGTTGTAGTGTCGAAAACTTTAATTAACTTGGACGATAAATAGACGTTTCGGTCCTAACCATTTTCAGTGTATAAAAAGACATAAATTGACACATGAGAGATAACCGTAAATAAATGACACAAGAAGCTACGCAGTCGAGATAAAATATTAAAAATACATGAAACGCGACGCAAACGTGCGGAACGTACGTTTTAAAGAAAGCTGTACGGTGACGATGAAAATTACAATGAAAATTGTCCATTTGAATTTCTCGAGTCTTTTTATCTTGTCAGATACTAAACGGCGCACGTGTGGAAAAGAATCGCGTGTCAGATACGCGGCAATTCATCGCGAAATCAATTTTTGTCGAGCGCTTCTATTGAATTGTTTTGCTTCCGATGGCTAGAATTGGAAAAGGATTAAAAGCAATCGCGGAAGAGCTTCGCCATTTATTTATAGACCGTATTAAAGGCCAGCCGCAAATCGGCTTTACGCTCAATTTTACACGAGGGCGAAATGACAGTGCGACAATTCGTAGGATTACATTAACTTGTTTTTTTTTCCTCCGAAGAAACACAATACAATTTTAGCGATTGTATCTTTCTCGGAAATTTTTCGTGTCCCCTACGTTGTCACGCGATAATCAAATTAGAGACGCGGTGATCTCGAGGCGCGTAGCACACAGGGAAGAAATCGGCCGCGCGCAATTACGAGCGATCTTATTTCAGCGCTCGCGCCGCAACACCACGGCGAGTCCCATCTCTTATACTCGCGCGGCGTGAAGGCAAGGTGAAGGCGAAGCCGAGTCCTATCGGGATGCCAGCCTCCGCGATCTCCCCGCGACGGCGGAGATGACGGGGCGTCCGAACCTTCGGTACGGAAGATCAGACTCGCGATTACGACGCAATGGCCAGTCGAGCGGAAATTGTGATGACAATGCGAATATCGGGGAGAGACGCGGGCGCGAGGCGAAGGAAGTAATTTCGAGAGAACCGTCGCTCTCGCTGTTATTCACCGTCGGTGGCATCGCGCCGCCTTCGTTTCCACGAGGTCGCCTACAAAGTGCGGCACACATGTGCGTAAGACCGTGACGCGAGATCACGCCGGCCAGATATCTCCGTCCGCGAACGCGCGGACCATCGCGAGAGAGGGGGGGGGGAGAGAAAAAAAGAGCCGTCGACGTAACGACACGTGTCTGTGGAAAAGATGGAAAGAAAAAATGAGCGCGCGGCGCTATTTCGCGCCGGCGAATCGCTTTACGGTCGCGGGGCGATATCGATCGATCGATCGAACGGCACGGTCCGCGCGGAGGTTGCGTTTGTTATTCGCGCGGGAGAGAAAACGAGGAATGCGGGCGCAGTTTCATTACGCGGGCGGTATTTCATTCCGCTGTTTTGTCTCCGCGAACTCGGCGACCCGTTCGGACGGCGAAACGACGCCGTTGAATATTCATCATCCGCGATGTATAATAACTCACGGCGCGTCTCGTCGCCGATATTTATACGATTAGAAACGGCTTTTCGAGGGATATTGGAACCGCGGACGCGTCGCAGACGCGACACGTCGTGAGGACTTTGCGATGAATTCATTCCCCGCGTCTCTATACGCGCTCTGCGAAAATTTAGAAAATCTATAGACTTTCTAAAAAAAATCCTTTAATGTAATTCAAAGCGCAGCTGTTCAGAGATTGAAGAATTGATTTGAAGCGCGAACGTGGAGATTTCAATTTTATTTCACTTCCGATAAGACATTGCGTTTGGTATTTTAAAGAAATTTTAGAATGTCGTGAATAAAAGCCGTAATGATTTATGTCGCCTCTAGTATTTCCACGACTCAATGACAGATCAATTAATCCGAAGTTATTCCGACGTATCGAGCTATCGAACGTATCGAATCGATGATTTTATCAATTTATTTATACGGGATCAACATGTGTCAATTATTGAGTCATATATTTTCATTCGTGCAAAGAAACTTGAAAGGAAAATGTAACAAACCGGTATAAGGCTGGGCTTCAGATATTTCCCCCCTATACATTTAGTAACAGCATTTAATTTATATACTTATATATTGAGTTAACGAGAACGTAACAAGGTTCTATATTACAGCAAGGGGATTTGTTCGTTTTATCCTTACTGACGTATCGAGGAAGAATCAAGAGATCCCATTGAACAGATCTGTTATTAAGATACTACTGTATTCTAATTTAACGTTTCTGCATACATTTATTATTTATTGGCAGGCGCAGAGCTTAGCACATTGTTACTTTCACTTGGTATTTAAGCCCAGGGCGGCTTATCAATTCATTTAAATGGGCAAAAGTTTTGTTCTCTACGAGTGGAACGGATGATTTGCCCATCTTCCTGAATCGATAACGATACTCGGCGGTCGGAGGAAAGGGGGAAGCTCTCGCATCTTTAAGCACGACGATAATGTTATACGAATACCCAGATAGAACACGGTCGGATAGATACTTAGCACTGTCTATACGTTAAATGCCCACTTCCGCGTTTGGAAGCAAGTGAAACGTCCGCGTTCAATCTGTTCCTGTGGGCGAACTTTTACACCATTAATATTAATCGGCGCAATTAGCCCGCCGTGTGTTCGAGGAACGTGTACGTGTGTGCACAATAAGGAGTCGAGCTGATGGACAACAATTTCAAGTGCCCGCTGATCACAAGATAGTTTGCGATCGGTCTTTGTCATTACAAAAGTCCCGAGGAGAAATCGGTTCCTCGTTACTTAATCTTCATTTTTTTTATTTCTATCGATTGTTATATCCGTCACTGTAATCGACAAACAAGTAATATTAACGTACAATTATATTGCGAAACGTATTATTACATAGTACGTACGCTCGTTTAGCGCGTGGTCGAGAATAAAGGAACGGTTTTATCAAATTCCAAAGCGAAATACTTAAAAATGCATTTCCTATGCATGTTGTATACGCTAGCATCGCCTGCAATACTGATTCATGATGTTTTCATTAGATACAATCCTGCAATTAACTTAAAGTTTTTTTTTTCCTGGTAACGTAACTTATGACTTCTAACAGTTATAAGCGCGCATTACAAATCGCAATATCGTTACTTTTACCAGATAACTTGGAAAGGAGATTTCTAATAAATTCACCGATATTACAAAACATCTTCCGCATTTGTAACTTGTGCGTATAGACAAAATGTACTCGCACGTAACGTAAGAGGCTGCGTTATAAGCATTTTGTCTAAATTGCTTTTCTTTTTGTGAGGTGTCCGCTTTAACGATGCTAATTTACGGCGAGCGCCACGGGAGTTGGATACGTTAGGAAAAATCGAGTGACTCGTTTGCCACTCTGTGCCTCGTCATGCAAGGTCAAGTGTCGCAATTTCAGGCTCATCTACGCTACGTCCAAATTGCGGCATCGAAGGTGACGGGGATCATTATTTTTCCGCCGTAACTCGTGATTTTTAGTTATGTGAAACAGAACGCGTGACGACTACACTCGTTTAACGTAATACTGTCTGAAAACGAATGGTAAGAAATTGTAATTTCTCACATTTCCACACCAGTGGCAATAAATTCGACTGTTGCCGCTGCACTTCAGAGAAACGAAGTACGAAACTTCAATTTAAGACGTTAAATTTCAGCAAAGAGAAATGACGTTTGATTCGGGCACCAAGCGATTACACGCTCCGATCTCATCATTAGTATTTTTAATGTGATTTTTTTTATCGCTATGCAAGCACGTATAATTATCTTCCTTTACCTCGAAACAATGTGAAAGTTAATAATAGTGTCAGTCAGCCGAATGTTACGCCGTCCGTGAGAAATCCGGGCGATGCCGAATTTACTTCGCGGGGGCAAAATTACCCTCGAAATTTTGGTACTATTGTGACACTTTTAAGGATAATTTACACCTACATAGACCAGCAATAACCTACTTTGATGACATATTTTTTTACTCCTCCCTTGAATCTTTAATTTTAAAAATTTACTTTAGTTCCTACTTAAAAGGACCTACTTTAATGCTAAATTGGCAAAAGTAGAAATTTCCGACGCTATCAGTTTTAAAGCAGGAGTCAATTTTGTACTTGCAGTTCGACCTCTTTCACTGTCTTAGGTCCTGCTATGTAATAGAATTAAAAATTCAACAAAGGGTCAAAATTTCGACTCGGATATAGTTACGAGTCGAAAGTTTGGTACTATTTTGACACTTTTAAGGATAATTTACACCTACATAGACTAGCAATAACCTACTTTGATGACATAATATTTTTTTACTCCTCCCTTGAATCTTTAACTCTAAAAATTTACTTTAGTTCCTACTTAAAAGGACCTACTTTAATGCTAAATTGGCAAAAGTAGAAATTTCCGACGCTATCAGTTTTAAAGTAAGAGTCAATTTTCCTACTATATAATATAAAGGTTCAACATAGGGCCAAAATTTCGACTCGGGACGATTCGAATGTTAATGTCTCGGGTGCGTAAATGACGCTATCTAAAGACATTACAGACAGGCGCGATGTTGATTGCAGTGTTACACAGGTCGTTTAGCGTACTTGGGTAAAGCGTCGCGATTAAATTGGTTACGCCGGCGATAAGTACGTCGGTCAACGTGCGTTGTTTCGTGCCGTTGGATTTTCATGCCCGCATGAAATTTCCCTTTTAATACGGTCATATGCTCGGCTAGTCTCCTATATCTCGCAGAAGCGAGGCGAAACTGTGGCCAATATTACGGAAGACATTTCACTCGTCGTACTTAGATCTCGCGGGCATTTAATCACGGCGCGGGGTTTAATGCGAAAGAAAAGGAAGGAAGTGCACGGAGCCCGGGAAACTGCGAGGATCTATTGTTTAACAAGAATGCAGGAATTCTCGGGACGGTCGGAAAATTACGCGCCACGGGCGACGGATGTGTCCCGAGTAACGCCTCTCTTTCACGGAGAGAACAGATGTTACTTTGCTCGCGATCCTTTCGTGAGCCGGGAGGCACGCTTTCCTACAAAATTGATTTGCCGCGTGTAATAAAACTATTTCACGGTAGCATGTACGCGTGATTAAGGATAATCTATGGAATATAACTTGAAAAATTGTTGAAAATAATTCCGCGTAAAATTACGTAAAATAATTTTTACGTAAGATTCGGTAAAATTGTTCCCGCGGTGTACGAGTAAAATTGCCCTCTCATTATTCCCGCGAAATCCCAGCTCCTTCCGCAATTTGAAAATCACAGGAAAACTTTGTTCCAAATACGCAATTAGACGGATCTGCCGGTGGAATTTAATTAGAACTCGTTCCTTTGGCTGCGCCTGAGACTGCACGCAGTAAGCGAGAGTTATAAGAGCGCATCATTTTCACGCTGCATCATGTAAAACGCTACCAAGTGAAAGTACACGCACTAAATTCGTTCTAGGACAAGCTCGTTCGCTTCTATGCTAGTATTACGATCCCGCCCTTGGCGGTAAGCCAGCCATTACAAGAAAGAGGATCAAAGGTGTTGAAAAACGAGCGCGTGCACGTAACTCATAACGTATTATATACAGTGCACGTGAAATGCGCGAACGCGAGATGTTTCAAGCGTATTGTTAGGTCAGCAAAATTTCACGAGCATTTAAAAAAACGATCGTTTAGCTTATTGTTAGATTTACGTCAAAATACGTGCTACACAAAATAATTAAACCAAATATGAAATAAACCGTGAAAGACTGAATACGTTGATTCAATTGACATGTGGAATAACGTTAAATTAATCGTTAAATTAATTAAACGTCAAATATTCAACGTTATTATTGATAAACTATTAAGAATACTCTTAAAAGTCGCCAGCAGTAATTAACAACATCGATGATTTTTATTGGCCGTATCTGGCAATTAAAATTCTTATTGCGAAAAATATTACCCCAGCCAGGATATTTTTCAATAAAAATCATTGACGTTGTTATTATTGATATTAATACAAAATATATAGTGGCCATATATACAAGTAGCAGTTCTTTGCCAGAAATACATTGCTAGTTCTACTATTATTTCCTCTTCCTACTAGGAAGTGCTCTCCTTTCCCCTTCGTTAGACATATGTAACGGGAAATATACAGGCGAATATTTCCAATGCATTGTGATGTCAGTAATCATATTGGTTGTTTAGTGACGTTTTGTGAAAGGGGTAATTCCAATTCAAGAAAGTGGAAAACACTGTAAAAGGATATTTTCGATTGTCACGGCTGGACAGTTGTCGAAGTACGGTGCAAAATACTGTACACTCTCTCTAACAGAAATAAAAGAAAAGTTAACAATGTGTGTGTGTGACGATTTTAAAACACAGTTTAAAGTAGTAACGAAAATTATTTATAAAATTGTTGTAAGATTTTATTGATTTGATAAATTTTAATAAGCTTCAAATATTCGAGAAATTAGAGAATTTGAAATGCTGATTACTATAATTTGATCAATCTAATACATATTGTATTAATTTATAATATTTGCTTCTCTGTTTACAAACAATCTACATCTATATTTAATTTTCTATTATCAATAATTTTATTGTAATAATTAAGGAAAAAGACAAACAGTACGTAAATCGAAATATAATTTCGCGTTTGCATTGAATAAATGAAGAACAGCTAAGAACAAAAAAGAAAAAATCTTACTGGAAAGAAGAAGAGATGAAAAAAATGCTGTAAATATTTTTTTCTTAATGTAATAAGATTAAGCCTTACAGAGTCTAAGCTGTAGAAACTTTGGAATAACGTGCTAATCGAGATATCACGGCAGATTTCTTGTACTAAAGATCAATTAAAGTTTCTTGAAATAAAATGGTTTGCTCTACTTTTTGCTAAAAGGATTTGCCGTTTCTTTCAAAGAAAATTAATAAAAGAGAGCAGAAAATTACACACTTCGATCACGTTACGCCATGATTGTACCATTTTTGTACTATAGGCACACATATATGCACGCACACATGTAAATCCGGTAACCACTTGTGAAATCGCGAAGGGAGTGACACAATTGTAGCTTTCTGCATGCCATTCGTGCGCTCTAAATCCGTTCTGACTACGCCTGTAATAAACCTAAATCAACATAGGCGTATGCTTATCTATTGGAAAACCATATTCGTTTATGTAGATGATTTAGTTCTATAATAATTTTTGAAATATAATGCGCAACGTCGCGCAAATAAACGAAATATTTTGGCCTTTATTTAATTCAGCGCGAATTTGATTAAACTTTAAAAGTTGAAACCCAATTATCACCGTGCATGATGTTAGAAACTTGACAAGTTTGCGAAGAAATGAGCAAGCACGACGCCCAAATAAAGCCACGGATTAAAAGTTTGCGGAAAAAGTGAGTATAATTAGAAATTAACATAAATATTACGTATATCCCTCGCCGCGACATAGTTCCTTGGTTCTTGCGCGGAAAATTTGTTTCTTCACAATTGCATTATATTTTGCATCACGGCAATTAAAAGTGTAACTTATGGATGTAATGTAGGATATGATGTTAAAATGATTGCTTGCTGATATACCATTAGCATCCTACGATTTGACGCGTGAGCCACGGGATAAATCCAACGCTTACGAAATTACAGCCTATGGTGCACCGGAATTGCACGCGGCAACGTTATGAAATTTTCACTAATAGTTTGCATAACCAGTCCAGATTATTAGCACCACTTTCTCGCGATTCATGTAAAAAAGTGTTGTTTGGAAAACATCGTTAAATGTTGCCGCGTATGATTCCAAACCGACTGGACCCCGATACTAATCAGGGATGCTCAATTCCACGTGCAGCGCAGTTCGTAAATTAGATCAGTCCACGTTCCACCGTCTTAATTGCATAATTGGTTGTTTTCAATTCCTTCTGTTTCCTACATTATGTAAGCATACGTTACACTTTAATGCGTACTTAAATTTTTTAAGCGCACTTTAAAAACCGGTATTTGATTAGTAATAATAATAATATAGCATTACTTGAGACGGTAATGGCACTTCTTACACTTTTCCCAGCAATATAACGTTTTTCCTTTTGCAATACCATCAATATGTAATATAGATTATATATTAGATTTTTTCTCTGTAACTTGATGTACAAAAACTCTTGAAGAGAATGTTGTAACGTGTAAAACTTGTAAAAATAATTTATAGACCTCTAATAGAGTCTTTCATATACCGTTTCGTGTAACTCTTTCCACAATTTTAATAAATCGAAGAATCGGGAGTAATAAAAGCTGAAGTGAGTTTAAACAAGTAATTTTAAGATTAATCAAACTCGCAATTAAAAAAGAATCATAATTGAAATGTTTTAGCGGAAATAATTTAAATTATATCCAACAATAAAGTTTATAAGGCTCTGAAATCACAATTCGAAGGAATAAAGAATATAAGAGCCGAGACAGGATGTTGGTGTCTAAATGATTTAAATTTTTAAATTCATTGAATTGTTAAATTTAAAGAAAATTAAAACTTTTTTAATCACTTCAGTCAACATGAACCGCAATGTTCTTACTCGGCACTAATGCAGCATACGAGAATTACGAATAATTCTTTATTTGTATTTCGAAAGAGGTAAGTTGGGCTAGAAGATCTTGGAAGTCGTCAGAGGAGAGTCCTCGCAGGAACGACGTTACTCTTGTTATCCATTACGTAACATGTGAACGATCTAAAGCCTGCCGGACACGCCGGTTCACCAACAAACGATCGGACGGCCCGGGGCAAGGCCGCAGACCTGTCTCGCCACGGGCTAGAATCTCGTGAATGAACTGTTACATGGTGTTTGCGGATTTCATTCGCTGCAGCTGTTATCTCTGCGCGCATCTCTCTTCCGTGTGAGAGCTAATCGATCTCGTCCGTTAATTTGTCTGCGTATTTAACAGCTTGTTGCAATTAACACACGTGAACATGCGTCAAAGGAGAACGTTGCGGTACGAGAACGGGCAATTATCATAGGATAAGTCGAATTGTAAGAATAGTTTCTCCCTCTCTAAATAAACGCACTTGGGATTTCTCGTTTCTAAATAATTATTCGATTCATTGTGTTAATTGAAATGACTCATCTGCTAAAATGTTTAAACGGTGACTCACGAAAGTTCGAAATCGAGGGTAATTGTAGCGGATGCATTTTAACAGCCATTACATCGCGCTTGCTTTAAAATTCTGTCTAATTAACGTGAATCAGGGCGATTCCTTTTCTTCCGCATCTTTAATTGCGACGAGAATTATTAGGCAGATGCCCAGGAGCGAGTCGAGCGTATGGACGTAGGAAAGCACACTTTACTTTATAACCGAACGCGCAAGGTTCCGGAAATAAGAACGTAGAAAGTCGAGTCGGAATAGTTGGAGATACATATATATTTTTGCTTTTACGTCGAAACGATGTAAACAAGATTCTCATTTATTGCCTCCGACGCAATGCTATCTACGCGGGCGATGAACCTGAAATGGGGTCTGTGATTCCTTAACGCGACGATAAGATGTTGAAACCTGATACAATGGGAAAGTTAGTTTAGAGCGAAACGTCGCATTGAGAAAATGTGATCTGTGTAAAAATTAATTGAATCCGTGCATTTAAATGACACGTAACGTTGACGACTAATATGAAGCTGCGTGAACGTCAATAAAGCTCCAAATTCCCCCATAAAGACGTATGGAAAATGTTAGCGAATCGCTCCCTGTTGCTCACAAAAGTTTAAGATCCCACTAAGATCTAACCGCACGATCTCACTGATCTCGAACGCAACACTCTCGAGCACTCGCGACCGCGCGACGTATCGCGCCGCGAAAATAGCGAGGACCCTCGGGAGGGACCGTGTCGCCCTCCGGTCTCCTCCCGTAGCTCGTACGGTATCACAGGACACGTCAGGTACTTACGATCCTCATCTCTCTTTTCTCTGGATCTCCCCCGAAACTGCGGCGAGTCGGTACGAGCGCGTTCTCCGCGTTTCCCCGTGAGCCGTGCACAGGTCGGCCGCCAACTGCAGTTGCACTCTCGTTAAGCGGCGAGTCTAGGAGTAGCGCGCAACGGTGGTGTGCCACCTGCCACGCGGGGGTACGTTCTCGGAGTCGCGGGCTCGCGGATGGTAGGGGGCTCCGGAAGAAACGCCTACTGCGGATCGTCCAGAGTAGCGGAGTAGTTTCCCCGGTGGTGACGGCGGATCCTAGGTGCCGGAGGCTCTCGCAGCTGCTGCCTGTCTTGGCAGCAGAGGACCGTTTGACTCCCGGTGGGGGCCGATCCTGGGACTTATATATGTCGACGCTGGAGGCCATCCGCGTCTGTCCCCCTGTTCCCCCCCCTCGTGCGCCCCCGCCCGAATCATTACCCTCCTGAGGGGCGCGAGCGATGGTCAAGGTGACCTTCGCTCCACCGCGGGGGATACCGCGGCCAGGAAATCGTGCGAGAGCAGCTTCGCGAGAAAGGCGAACGCAGCCGCGGATCGCCGGGCGATCGATTCGACATTTTACTTTTTCTTTTTTTTTTCATCGCCGTGAGTCACGACGAGGAAGCAGGAAGGATGCCTTCGAGTGGCAACGAAAGTATTCCTATGTACCAATCCATCGAAATTGAGCCGAGGAGGATTTCTTACGTAACCCGATTATTTTTATGCCCGACAAATACGCAACGCCAACGAAGATATGGTAACTCTGTTACGAAAATTAGATTGTACGTGTGTTAAACAGAAGCGCTTGAAATATGGAAAGATCTTAAATTGTTTGTAATATTATTTGAAAGGAAGTCTTGGTTTTTTCAAAGTCTTGAAATTCTTGAGTACACGAGTATACTCAAGCGGCGTTTGACACAATTTTTAATATATTATTGTAAAAGCTTGGAAAAGATTTTCAATGTCCCTCATTTTATACATAGACAAAAATTTTATTTTTAACTATTTTGCACTTTGAAGAGCAATCTTCAAGACGTTCACGACTTTTTCAAATTGCAAATTTCAAGAATTTTTAAGCAATTCGAATCTTTATACAACATATAATCGCTGGGAAACTTTGAAAAGGAAACTTCGAACACCCGTGCCTGCATATGCATGAAAAAAAAGAGAGAAAAGGAGAGAAAAAGAGAGAGAGAGAGAGAGAGAGAGAGAGAAGAAGAAGGAAGGGAGTCGCTCGGTGATATATTGTGAAACGAGAACGAAGGAGGAAATAAGAATGCAAATTATGATTGATCTCGGCTGAGTCACACTACTTTTTTTTTGCGATATAAAGAACTTTTCTCCCGCCGCTCAATCACAGAGACGGCAAATTATCCGGCGTAATCTTCTGTGGCAAAATAATGCATGCGAGTACTTAATGTATATTCCAGGCCTAACGTCTCAATGCCTATCGCATCATGCTCTCGATCGGAATCCGGATCTCTATTCCGTGAGTGTGGCATTATGACGTCAGCCGGTGTTGCAGAACGTTGTCTCGCCATGCAAATATCTTATCTCGAACGCCCGCTCTTTAAAGCGATTGATTAGAGGCATGTTTCTAATGTCAAAATTCCAAAATCGTTGTCTTCATCGGAGCGTGACACTCTTTCGATCATTAATTTCCAGCTGTTAAACTGCGCCCGATACAATTATGAGACCTACGAGAGGTACAAATATATCTCCGTAGGAGAGAAACGCTAAGGAATAGAAGCCTTATTTGGATGAGGATTGATTGTTGAGCTTAAGGTAGTTGTTTCGCGACAGTAATGCTCAAAAGTTTCTTCCAGACAGGAACCAGCACTCAATTATTACAATGATATAT
>NW_011967080.1:87546-92413 GCF_000949405.1 Vollenhovia emeryi
TTTGGTGCAATATTGTTCTAAAGAATACACTTACGATTAATACATAATATAAAATAGATTCGAAAGATTGTAGTTTGAGGTGCTGTTGCCACATCTCTTACGCTACACTCATGTCTACTACATAATTCTTCCCATTTTTCAGTTTTAACTGTTTATATTGTTGAAACGAAACGGTCATTAATTTCGATTTTTTTTCCAGTTATTCGTTCTATTTTACTTTATAACACATTTGTTTCTCATACGAATCTCACTCATCGTGAAGCTTTAAAAAAATAAGATGTGCCACCATTTGCGTTTGCAAACGCAAATATTAATATTCTAAAACATAATAATATGTGTAAATAATATTTGACATGTAATAATATCACAACGAATTATATTGTTACATGTAATAATATTTTTAACGTGTTTTACACGTAATATTTCGTGTAACATAGTAAACTTTAACAATTTTTTTCAGAACTTTGAGACGGTCAATTGTAATTTAATTAGTCTTATTTTGCACGTATTTATGTAAAGAATAAACTGTAAAAATTTGAAACAATTCTCACATAACTGATTTTACGAAAGAACTACCTTAACTTATTCACCGGATCCAAGTAACAGCCGGGACGTGACAGTCGCGCTTGTATATGATTGCTTGTTAGCATTTAGCGTCGATCGATCGCATAATCATTATTGTAATATTGTACTTAATTCCCGTATAATTAATCGCTTACGCGAAGATACGGTAATATATAATACTATTCCCTCAAGATGCCTCGTAACTTCCGACACAGAAAAAAATTTCCGTCGCCGCATATGACAACTGCGCGTACAATAATTGCGGCTGCACACGTGGCTACACAGTCGCGAGCGTGTTATTAGAAAGGAAAAATTAACCTTATCTTTTTACGTAACCCCGCGAATGTATGTCTTGCCTTGAAAAAAAGGCGCTTTACGATAGTATTGACGTACTCCCGATAACAATAACGATAGCGTTAACGCGATACGCCGCGTAATTCTGCATTGTTTCGCTACACTGGGAAAAAGTTCCATCGGATAAACCAATTAAATAGCGTTTCCGACGGTTAATTTTTCCGATGAACTTTTCCGATTAAATTACGCATTAAATTACCCGATGAGACGCAGTTACCGATGAAATTTGATCGAGAAACCGATGGTACTTTTCATCGGTTATATCCGTTTGTTATTGTGCAATTGGATTATCCGATTATATTTGACCGATTATATTTTTCCCAGTGTGAGAAAGGGAATTCTAGCTGAATTCCACGGCTCTTGAGAGACACCTCGGGTTCCCCGCGACCGTTTGACAAAGAAGGCGAATTGTAACGGTGAGTTAGCGAGAGCGCGATCGTGCTCTAATAATTCCTAGACGAACGAAACATCGTATACCATACGCGAGGCGGCACGGCGGTTTACCTCGCCGGGCGATCGACGTCAAAATGGACCTGCGATTTAATTACCGTTGTTACAAACGCCATAACTATATCTGACCCATTTATCATAGTCGCGATCGTTCCAGACCGGCAATTCTCCCCGGCCGTGCGATCCGTGCCTCGGAGTTGAGAAAGCGCATGCCGTGCAGCATCAACCGTGGTTCCCGTCGCGTGACCGGCCGCCGCGATTTCTTGACCTTCGGTAAAAATGGAATTCCTCACCTTAACCTGTTAATTAGCCTCCAATTAACCGCGGCGTGACGCGCAAGGCGAGACCGAGCGGAATGTCTTCCGATATCCGGCTATAGTGTATCCGGTCAGGCATTGCGATCTGAGGGAAGGCTCGGACCTTGCTGCGACTGACCTCAGTCGCCTAAATTCGGTTTAATTAACGAGGTCGCTCGCCCGAGAGATATTTCGCGCTCGAGCGTGTCGGCACGCGCCTCTCGCCGCGCGTTTCCTCCTCCTCGCCCTCCTCGCCCTCCTCTCTTTCTGCAAACGCCACCGCGGCATCCCTGGTACTTCGAGGGAAGATTTACGGCGCCGATCCGCCGATTAAATTCGCGAGCGAGTTAAACTCTATCTGCCGCTTACGCGCGTGCCTCTTCTCATGCGTTTATCAACGGTTCGGAAAGATAGAGCTAATGTAGGATCCAAATGTTGATATAGATACGCAATAATTATTTTATTACAGCAGATACAATTCCACAATTGCTTGTAGTAAAAGGATTATTGCGTATCGCTCACGCGCTCTGGCTCGCAATATTCTTGCGAGCGTTGATAAACTAACGAGCCGTTCTTATCGCTTATGATAATATTTCGCAATTACGCGAAAAAGATGGCAACAATCGCGCGTTTTATTAGCATTTGTAATTAATGTTGCGGCGAGCTGCAGAAAGAGCGTTATGTAATTAAAAAGTATTGCAGGAAAGAAGAGAGAAAGAGAAAGAGAGAGAGAGAGAGAGAGACGGAAGAATTATTTTTGAAGCACAGCAAACGATCGTGGTAAAGATAGTGGTTTTGAGCTGGCCTTCGATGCATTTTCGAATTCGCGATTTCGATCTGCTTTCTGACGGTCGACCAAGCGAATTAAGTCGGGCCGAAGGGAAAATCCCGATTAAATCGATCGAGGACGTGCCAATTACCGTGAACGAAGCATTGTCGTAAAATTGTATAATCAATTACGGGAACGGTAATGATATTTATGAAAGTATAACAAGGCCATTAGTCATTAAACGGGATATAGTTGGAAGAAGCGATGAAAGAAAAGCCAACATCCGATGTTTGTGCAGGATACGCTACGTCTGTGGAGGATGCTACGGCATTGAACGGCTCATTAATTTGTTTAACGTCTAACGAGGCTGACAAACAAAGCTGCCACGTGGAAGCTGCGATTAGCATTCATGGCTTTGGTGCCTGAAATAGTTTTCAGGGTAATGGGCGATGAATTTTTTCCGTTGCTAATCCCTTTCAGTCGCGAATGTATGAATAATCTGACGTATATCTGATGCAACTTGAACGAACACAGAAAATCACAGATATCATCTACACTATTTTACTTGTAGATTGATCAATCACACACGCTCGACTCTGTTTTATGACACAATACACGGAAGCAGAAAGCGCCGTCATCAACGGTTTAACATTGTTGAAAAAAAAAAGGTTAATTGTCGGTAATTACCATGAGAATTATCTCTTGCATTACTGCATTCGTTTATTACCAAAGCAATTTATACACTTGCATCATTTTATCGTATCATTTATCCCGTACGTAAAAATTTTTTACGTGCGTCGCTTTAATAATCAAAAGGTGATTTAAATTTCTGTTAACTTATCGTTCACTCTGTAGTTAATTGTTGTAGCTAATTGAGAAGTAAAATATTGATTCGCACACGTTTAAACGCAAACACGTTTATACGTTTAATTGGCATATCCGTTTATTAGAAAGGTTTTTCTGAATACGTTTACACGTTTGCGACTTATTATTATACATTTAAACGCAAGCACGTTTATACATGTACATGTATTTAGCGTATCCGTTTTATTAAATGCATTCGGTTCTTTCGTTTCCCAAGCGAACGCTTAGTTTATTAAGCTATTCAGATTTTTAGTAATGTTACTTCTCTCTCGGACTATGGCCTATTTGACATTGATCGTATATTTATGCGTTAACTACACCAGTCAGTTGGGAGGGAATAAAGTCGGAGCCCTAATTTATACGTAGTTAAAAATCCATTTAAGTTACAATGATAGATATAATAAGTACAAGCATAATGTTATGCTTGACAGAACTTTATAGTTTTCATCGTTGCATTTATAACTAATATAATCACACCTTCGTTGCACTTTAATTAAATCTCTTAAATCAAGGGTACAAGACTACTCTATATTCATCAAAGAATATATCCTTGTTATCAACATTTTTCCGATCGTCCCGTGGACGGTAAACATCTATGTTCTCTTTGCGATATTCTTTTGCGCAGTACGCGTCGTCAAGCCTCGTACTATTCGTCGCTATGAATAAAATGCGCGCAATTATTAATAAACTACTGTTACATTATTTATGTAATTGCAGAAATGCAAAATTCTCGGATAATCGAGGACTCAAAACGATTACTCAGAGCGATGACTCAAATCGTTTCCAAAGGATAAGTAAGCGCGCCATTCGTTAAAATTATCCCTGAGGATACAACATGCACGAGAGGATCCGTTCGCGTAACAAGTCTCCGTATCAGATTACGGATTGAGATTGAGATTAGATTGCAATTTGACCAATTAGAGTAAAAGTTATTAAACTTGAGATTATTAAACTTTACTGTGATTGGTAAAATTTCAATCTAATCCCAATCTCAATCCGTAGTCCGATACGTGGCTTAAAGGCCGAGTCAGACTAGCAATTGCCGACTCGGATTGGATTGGGATTGTCGATTGACGATTGTCCTCTGGCCAGCGAGAGCCGATTAAATCGCTGGCTGCTTTGCTCTCATTGGCTAGAAGACAATCGCCAATCCAATCCGCGTACTCGACAACTGCTAGTCTGATTCGGCCTTAATGGGCTTCTGCATTGAAGGTAACGGATCGACCTCATGAAAGGTGTATTCGTACCGCTAATCACCCGTCTTCGGTGCACGCAGCACTTGTCTTGCGAACAACAAACTGGCAATTCGCTGGACGCGTCACGCGCTTGGACGTCCATGAACTAATTTCGTTTTCGAACGGAAACCCAAAGAGTGCCCATTTCCGGCGGCGGCGATGGTGATAAAGTTATAAAAATTATCCGCGGTTATCGCCCAATTGCTGAAAGTAAAGCGATTGTGAGCGAAGAATGGCGGTCACCCTTGGAACGTAAGGTCACTTATGAAAGTCCGCTTGCCAAAATCAACGTTTTATACAGTGTATAAAGGACCGAATAATTATACACGAAAATA
>NW_011967080.1:92922-97310 GCF_000949405.1 Vollenhovia emeryi
CCCATAATTACATCATTTTATGTGAAAATAATTGAGACATGTATCCTATTTTAAGATATGCTTTATGTCCTGCGAGATTGTTAAATTTTATTAAAGTACAATTAAGTATACAGCCATATCTCGAGAGATCACACAGTATTTCTAGATTTCTTCTTTTCGTTGCGGTTCCGGCTAGCGGGTGAACGTTCCTATAAATTACTCGTACGACAATTCCGGCGTATCAAGGACTGCGAGGAGTGCGTGTCCGGTTCACGGTCGATCGCATTTCAATCGTCCAAGTATCGTCTTGAAGTCTTGAGATTCATTCACCAACAATAATAATAAAACTGAGATAACAAGGCTCGAATAAAATATTGTTAAATTATTATAGGAAATCTATTATTAAATTCTCCCGATAGAAACGTAGTAATTGCCGAAATGCTGTATTTCTTCTAATTGCTTAAAATTGCTTCGTGTTCTTAATCACAAATGTTTGAAATATCATTTTCATTGTGCTTTTAACTTAGATATCAGTTAACGCGCGCTGAAATTGTATAATAGTTAGTTATTTATGACCTATGACGTGTACAATTTTACACATGCAACCACGCTTCTGAGGCGAGGTCGTTATTTCTGTCAATCTAATCCAATTTCCGCTTCGTTATTCGCGCTGGGCATTAGGCGAGAAAACGTCTCGAGTTCCGGCAAAGATCACGCGAAACTTATTGAAAAACGATTCTACAGACACGTGCCGCTTACGATCGGTGATCAATATCTTGGCATTAGAATAATTAATGATCACGATCATTCAAATTGATCGCACCAGTGTCAGTTTGCAACTCGTGAATAGAAAGGAGGAAGTATCATGCAGATACAAATTATTCACGTACGTTGCAATTACACTTGGAATTATTTTGATTAACATTGCAGATTTTATGCCTCTTAATAATTATATATGTCACATTCAACGCAAGGCCTTTAGAAATATTAAACAAGGGCAAATTGACGTCGGGGACTTAATTAATCTCCGAGGAAATGCCTTGGGGGAGGGGCAAAAAATTTGAATTACAATATTTTTATTCCGATCGCGAGAAGAAAAACGTGGCAGGGCTAACAATGGCTAACTACAGATCAAAGGTCCAGCGTTTCCCATCAGTCTCGCTCGTGTTTACACAGTCTTTTGAAATATCCGATTGTTAGAGAATTGCTGCGACCGATCTGAAATCGAGTCGAACGGTACCTGCAGCAAGAAACACGTAAACGAGGAACTTGTACTGTGTCGTAACGACAAGCAGGCTGGCAAAATTAGGCCAGTGCTCGTGTGCGTTGAGCGCTCTTATTTTCTGCTATTTTCTACAGTAAATACGGGTTTAAGCGGGTGTTACTAGATACAACTTCCGATTAATTCGTAATAAACCCGTTCAAGAAAACAACTGTAATAATACGCAACATATTGCGACATTTCGCTCCAATGTTGCATAATATGATGTTTGCACGACACCTCTCTGATTTCAAAATAATACTTCAGATCATATTTAGTCATTGATGACAAACAAATCGATGCTATCTCGTTAATGTATGTGAAATATTATATGATTAAATTGAAGTTTCAACTTAAAACTTTTTAAAATTAAAGATTTCTCGTTTAAATCAAATACTTCTAATTTAAGTCAAAGAATTTTAGTGTATTTAAGATCAATTTTTGATTGATTGAATTAACAACTTCAGTATTTTCTTGACCAGTGCCAAACATGTCAGATATGGTCAAGAAAACACTGAGGTTGTTAATTACACTTAAATAATGACAGATTATAATTTTTGTGAATCTTATTTTATTTATCGTAGCTAGTAATACAATAAAGTTAATTAATTTTCTAATTAATAAAATTGATATGGCTCAAATGTGTTAAACATAAATTGTAGGAATAAAGGACTAAGAGCCGTGATAGGGTGTTAGTGTCTAAATATTTAATTTTCTATTAATTAAATTAATTACTTTTATCTTCAGCATTTTCTTGACCAATGCCAAAATATGATATGGCCAAGAAAATACTGAAGATAAATGTTATTATTTTAATTAATAGAAAATTTATTAATTTCATTGTATTGCTGGTTACGATAAATAAAATAAGATTCACAAAAATTATAATCTGTTATTATTTTCAAACTTAATATTACGACAAAATTCGAATTTGTCTGAACAGTTTTTACATTAATTATAAAAATTATACAGTGAATATTTTAAAAGGGGCACAAAAAAGAAAGGCAATAGAAGAGCAATAAAACGAGTAAATCGCGTCGAATGGTAAGGTATAATTTTCGTCTGATCGTGTCAGCAATTTGTTGCTAGCAGCGCTATTTTTCTCGTCTTGTCGCATGTGCAGAATTTGTTAAGGAACCCGTAGGTCTCCCAGAAAAGTAGTTCTGGCGACGTTACGCTTGAACAAAACCGTCCAGTATGTCAATCAGTAGATTCTTAGCATTCCGTTACGTGATATAATATAAGTGACACGTTTGACAAAGATTGTGACATTTACATGGGTGCATGTAACACGAACAAGCCGTAAAGGCGATCTCAGGTTCAGATAAAAAAAATTGCGGATAGAAATACTGTTATGGGTGCAATAAATTTTAATAATTCAAAGAAATCGAGAACTAATATTTCTATTTTTATAATTCTCTCTATTCATAAATATTCTTATAAGTTTTGCCAAGATATTTAATATGCACGCATGCATGTGCATGCGTTTATAGTTGTGCAACGTGAAAGCAAATTTAAGTACTTGTTAAACCGACTAAAATTCCGTTCTTTCATACGCCTTTCATGTACCGTACGCACGTATTTCGATTGAAATGGTTCGATTGAGTAAGTCTACTCGCGCCAGGCGCGATCCACTGAAATTTGCGTAACAGTAAAATTCCTTCTCTAACGATTTGATCGGATTACGGCAACGATATATTGACCGCGTATTAAATGTCAATAATTATAGCGACGTGTCGCGTATTTAACGTTGATAATTGATTACAGCTGAATTATATCCGACAGTTTGTCCCAATGCGAATAAAATGAATCAAGATTTCTACGAATTGCAGGAATTGAACTTACCAAAAGATGCAAAAAGTTGGGAAATGAAAATAATCTTCTGTTCAGAGATAAAGTAGAATTCTTGTCTCGTTACAACGTTATCTTTTGCACACTGTTACTTTTTACATGATATCATCTTTTGTTTTTTCTAAGTCAAAGTGATTTAATAAAACAATTTTTGACTCCGCAATTTTACAGCATTTCGAATAAATATTTTCTTACTAGATTTAATACAAAATAACTGTACATGACAATTGATTTATCTTTCTAGCTTCTGCCTGATACTATCGTTCGATGGTTATTCCTTACCATCGTACGGTAGAGTAAGAAGCTATCAACACAGTGCTGCTATCTTACCTTTTCCTATCTTGCACCTTGCAGGTTTCCTCGTTGATGGCGACACTTTGAAATCGCAGCAAGTAATTCATTTATATTTGCTAATTGCATAGTTTAATCAATCTTTCATATTAAAGTAATCTTCTTTATGATAATCCATCTGTGTTTCTGAAATAAGCTCTTAAAATTTAACCATTTTACAATTTAGTTGATAAATCAGGAAAAACTTTGTTATAGAAAGCGTTCAAGAAAACGTAGCAAAATTGGAAGAAACGCAACTAAAATAATGTCCAAAGAAAATGTTGTTTGATTACAAATTAGAAGAGACATTTATTTCCCGTATTCATACATTACTGGAGTATATCCGAAGATGACGAGATGTCGATTAGATACAATCTTTCGGTACGTCATTCATATCTAGGAAATAATCCGTTTACCTGCAGCATCATCGCACACCAGGCAATTATTGTAATATTACGTTTTCAATGACTCACAAAATCGCGACAGTTTCTGCCATCCGGGATCGCAGAACAAATTTAGCTTGCGGTAATCATCATCGCCACTTCCGGTGTTTCATATCGATGACGCGCCCGAAAGTCATTACTGAATTCTCTGAGGCGTAAATTTTTACAGGCATATTTATTGAAAGGGGACTACACTGCAGAACCTTCTCGCGGTACAAACAAAAATTATTTCTTTTGATAACGTTTTCATGAAATTTAATATTTTATAGAAATGCTATTTTTCTACGTTTCTCTGCGTTTTAATAAATTAAAGATATTGAGGATTTCAATTTTGAAATAAGCTAAAATCTTCTGGTAATAAAATTGTTTATAAGATTACATATTGCATCGACTATGCTGTGAGCGCTGTGGAACGTTTTGTGGCTTCTTGCACACTGAGAGAAAAAATTTTAGTCACGGCAACTATATAGGTGACAACTATAAAAATATTAGTCATAGAACTATTTGCATAGTTTAATTAACTA
>NW_011967080.1:97824-109542 GCF_000949405.1 Vollenhovia emeryi
ACAAACTTCAGGGGAAGAATAACATAAACGTACGCCTGATTCCCTCCTGAATAGATAGCACTGGTACCACATACTGCCGCGACGTGGCGACCGCGCGTTAGTGTTTCTCGTAAGTAAAAATCGTCCCGTATTAGTATAAAAGGCGAGCCGATATGATGTGACAGCGAGTTGTCTGGATCATGGATCAACCTCAATAACCTGAATATACTTTTGATGACTATGTAATTTAACACAATTTAACAATTAGTTTAACAAATTGAATTTTTTAATAGGAAGCCTATTGATACCCCACCCCATATTAAAAACTGTAAGGCGCAACAAAGGGCAAGTCATTATAGTTTTGAGAGATAAATTTTGATTATCCGTATTACCGTTACATTATGTTTCAAGCAACTAAATGTTTTGATAATAATGACCATAAAATATAGTTGAGGTAATCATGTTAGAACAACAACAACAACGTTATTTATATAGTTGTATTAATCATATTATTTGATAAATCTGACAATATTTTTGTATTTCAATTCACTATAGTTTTAAAATTTCTATAACCATTGACAAAAGTTGAGGTGCTATTTGACCACATTTTTATAGTTGTAGCAATTATTTTTTTCTCTCAGTGCAGAATCGCGAAAAACGCTGAAAGAACAATCTCGATAACATGCGCCGCTTATTTCCATCGATTTACGTAATTAAACGTACGTACAATGAATTGTCGATCCCAGGACCGATAGTGATATATTAAGATAGTATAATCTGTGTGCATAATAATGCATTTTATGCCATCGCATTCATCGAGCATCTTCCTGTCTCTCAGAGATAAAATTAATTGCCGCGTAGCGGAATTTTGCGATCTCACGACGTCATTTTACATACAAAAGAATTAGCCGCGTTTTAAAAGAAAGAAAGCGTAAACTCGGTCAATGTCGTGCAAAAAATTTTATTCTTAGGAGCGCCTCACGCATTCTAACGATAAATTGTATCACGGCAGTTAATTCCAGTGGTCTTAAATATTAAATATTACTCAAATGTTAAATATTACGGTATAATCAATTGGTTATTCTTTGTTAAATTCAAGAGTGTACATCTCTGATACAGGAATCCATTTTTTTCGGCGTCATAAGTAAGTTTCGGCTGTTCGTCGTACTTTGCATTGACATTGGGCTTAATCTTCCTCGTCGTAATTAATGCTAATTTGACCGGCCGACATATCGCACATACAAATTCTGTGTCTTATACTGATCTTGACCTCTATAAGATACACGCCTAATTGTAGAACGGTTTTACTCCTTAAGAGTCGGAGTTATCCGTTTTCTTGAACCAAATTGTATATGTTTTTATACATGTTAGTCACTCGCGGAAATATTATTTAAACATAACTTTAATTCAACATAACTGTCTCACTTTTGTATTAACTTAATGCAACGTCTCATCTTAATCCACATTTGAATCTACCTCCCACCAGTCTTCATTATCGGAATGATTTGATACTTTGTCTCAGCCGTAATTATGTTACCTTGAATTTATACAAGAATGTTCCACACGATAAGACCGTCCAGAACATGAACTCTTTACAAGAAAAAGTTGATTAACGTCCACTACCGTGTACAATACGCACATTTCTTGAAACTAAAGCGAAAAAATTATTTATCAATTCATTATATACGTAATTCAGAAAAAGATTCTCGAGAAACATATATTTGTGAAATAAACAGCACCTGCTAGATTGACAGTGTTATTTACTGCATCGCTGGAGATTAAAGGAAAACGTAGGACGATGTACGTGCCGAGATTTATACTAGAGATAGTATTTGCGACCGGCATTAAAACTAACGTCAAATGTAGGAATTTATGAGGAGCGCTGCATTAAAATTCACGAAGAAGATCGCAATAAAGAACGTTGCAAAGTGCCCTATGCAAATTTCTATGATCCCGAGGTTGCGCAATCGACGTGTCTCTCGTCAAATTAAATTTTTATTTTTCTACCTTTCCCGCTGTGGTCCCGCCGTTCGCCGCATCGAGTCACACGACACACATATCGCGATACGTGTGTGGAAAAAAGAAGGTTGGCTCTTGCTCAATCGACGTGATTCAGAGAGTACGCAGGGTCGTGAGTACCGGGCGACAAGCAACACAATCTCCGTTAATGACTATGTAATACCGCGAGGAAACCGTCTTAATCGCGGACTAACCAGCGGCGCACGAAAAGTTTCGTGTGGCGATTGGCAAGCGCGTTTCGCGGAATTGAAGTACGAAAAAGAGACGTTCAACGTAAGCGGAGACTGCTGATTCACGGTAGCTTCAGCAATCGCCGTTTCTACGCCGTGTGCGGACGGTGAGATTTCTAATTACGAGCAATTTTCTTTTGATTAAGAAAAAGAGTAGGTTTTTTTTTTAAATCCATGCTTAACGTCGTGTGTCTCGTAATTAGACGGCGTTACAGATTGCCACCGTTCGCACGCAATATCAAGAGCGCGAGTATAATCAAAACCGAGAGCCTCGCAAACCGCTGCAACCGCCGGGATATCACACTTCCCCTCTCCCCCCCCCCCCATTTGCATTCTAAATGGGGCGAGATAAAAATGGCACGCACGCAGAATTGCTCCTCTTACGGTCTTACTTCAACGACTGCAGTTAAACGCGCGAACGCTTTGTCGGCAAACGTTTAGCATAACGCAGTACGTGCATTCGCATCAATAGTCCGCGCCTCGTTTCGCCGATTTATTTAACGTAAGGCACTTTATGTAATACCCTACCTGCATTACGTATTTCCGCTTTATTTACTTCTCGGTCACAGATCACCTTGACGACCGACCGGCAATCAGGCCAGTTTTCTTACTGTTGTTCGCGATTGAGTTCGTGAAATCAATTTTACCGCATCACGGAGATTTGTTTCTCCGCTTGGCTTGTTCGTTGAAACCAGCTTGTTAAGTTAGGGGAACTCCTGGACAGAATTCTGGTTACTCACTTTATGTGTGCCGCAGTGCAAAGAAAACCTTTCAAAAAATCAGAGCGCACGCATAAAATATACGCTGAGAAAAACACGCATACGGACACTGAGAAAAATTTTCACGCGGATAAACCTATTAAATAGTCAAAACTTCAATTTTCCCGCGACTTATTAAGTTTGTCTATTTTTTCGATAACGTTTGTCGATTAAATTATGGACACGTCCGATCAAGTGCAGTTACCGATGAAATTTGATTGAAAAACCAATCATACTTTTCATCGGATATACAATTTAATTGGTTATATCCGTCTGTTATTGTGTAATTGGTTTATCTAATTATATTTAATCGGACATTTTTCTCACAATACATAATTATAAACAGAATTTTATTACGAAATGTAATGCAAATGATAGATTGTTTGAGGAATCAGCCTCGCAGTTTTCTCGCAGTTTTCCTCCGGGGGCGACCTTTCAAATTCTGTGCGAAGAATTTCATCGGCCGTTCGAATAATCTTCACATCCGCGCGCGCCTTGTCGTGTTCTGCTTTGCATAATTCCTAACAGCGTAATACCGGTTACTCATCTCGACACTTTCCCACGTTTTCTTGACTCTACGTCGAGAGATAAGTAATTATCGGCGCTCGTTACGATCACATTGTTATCGCGTGATAATGCACGCATAGAAAATTCATAGTTTAGAAATATACACGCTGCACACCTTGTTAATTCCAAGGCTGTGAACAAGGAAGCGCCGGCAAAATCTACATCTCGAAAAAACGAAGATGAAAAATTTTTTTTTAATATATATTTATCTTTATATATTTTAATCTACTTAAATATTTATATTATTTTATATATTTTATTTATATATTTCAATTTTCTTAACGAGTGCAGTAAAATGTACGGCAGTGCCGCGAATGTTTTATTTTAAACTAAATTTTATTTTGCACTTTTTGCACCATTGAAGTAATCAATTTCTACGAGTTTAATTCCTAACGGAACGTTTTATAAAATTTAAATGAACATTGTAATAAAAATTGCAACATAATATGGAAAGCAGTATATTTTAACAACGTATATGCTTGACGACGTAAACTTTTTAAAATTTAACTTCTTATAATTTTTAATAACTTTGCATAACTTTCTTGAGCGCATATAATTAATTCTCGACTATTTTCGTAAACGTATGAATATAGATCGAACAAACAACAGGTCTGAACGATGTCAAAATAGAAGTGGTACAAGAGCTCCCAGATAATGAACAAGTGACGTCAAATAGTGACAATGAAATAGGAAACGGGGTCCGTCAAAGACGGCGCCCGCCCCGAGGAAAGGAAATCAGAAAATCGGCCGTAACTGTACATACATATATGAATAACAATGATCGAAAATACCGGCGGCGACATTCAATGCATTTCCGGCAATTTCGCGTGAATTCCTTGCGACTTGTGCCACTTAGAGTAACATTGGAACGGCAGATTGCGCAAGAATCAACGTCATCTCGTGTCTTTTTTTCCCCCTGTTCGCCCGAAAGTATTCCTCTGCGACGCGAATAAAGTCGACTAAGGTCCGCCCGAAAGCGACAAAAAGAATGGCGAGGGACACACGGCTGCACCGTATAAATGTACGGTGAACACATTCGTGCGTACTTGAAACTAAAATTGCGGTCGGTACGTGAGACCGCACGCATTATCTGCCAATGAGATTAGCATTGTCCAAGTCTAGGCACGCAGGGAACTGGTATATACCTATGTACGTTTAAGTGAAATACCTGTACGAGCATAACGTATCGGGGTCGTAACAGAGCACATACGTTGACTTAATTTTACAAAGCAAAACTCGCATTTCGATGCTGGTCTACTTTGCTGAAAAACATCCGCGATCATTATTTACATTTAAAAGACTAGCACACTTATTATTTATTACCACTGCTTCGTCGTTTGTTTTAAATAATATATTTACATAAATGTATTATTTAAAAACTGAACGTTAAAGATTAATTCAATTTGCCATTTTTTTTAATACAGATATTAAATGGAGCTCTGTCTTCGTATGTAATTTACAATTTTCTTCTTTTGAGTGAAATGTTTGTCTTCGAACACAAGCAAGAGTATTTCTAAAGCGAGATCGATCGAGGAAACGAATCTCGAAGTTATTTGTCGGTACAATTGGAATTACAAGCTACGATTATAAACATTATACGTCTGATAACTGTAAACAATAGATCGCGAACCTTTTTTTCTTGTTCCAACTCGTAGCTCGACGCGGAGCAAGAGCAACGCGGAGCCTACGGGGCGGTTCGATGCGGTAAAACTCGAGACCGTCTAGAAATGAATTATATGAGAGCCATATTTTCCTATATTATACAATATCCACGATGTAAGAGCGGATTATGTAAAGGAGCGTATCGCGCTGTGTACATGCGAGCAGCATCGCACGGCACGGAATATGCATATATGCACGTAAGAACTTCGCCATATAACGGCTCCAAGGTCCCGCGAACTGGCCTAGACCATTCGCAGTTACGTACATTCCAGATCGTCGTGAGACTTATCCTCTCAGCCCGCTTGGGCGCGGTTGTTTACGCCTCCTTTACTGCGGGCCGCCGTCGTATTAATCACAATCGTTGCGGGTAACCCTGCGCGGTCGCCGTCAGGGCTGTCAAAGAGAGCGTCGATCATGAAAGCTAAAGTGGAACATGTAGTTCAAGATCAGCTACCGCGCGAACGCGCCTGGCGAGAAACGGTTCGTGTGTACGCGAGCCGATTCATATCTGCGTTAACTTTACGGGTTGTAACGCACGCACGTTACACGTGTACTATTCGCCTTTTACATGATTTTCTCTCTCTCTCTCTCTCTTTTCTTATTAGCTGTAACGCGTGCAGCATCCGGAACGGTAACGTCTCGCCCGAGCATCGGGGTATGTAGATTTCTCTGTTCGAGGCGAGCCAAGTTTAACGATTCGCCGCGCGACTTTTTCTACATGATAGTTTATTCACCAGGCTTTAAACAATAGCGTCACAGTTCCCAAGTGAAAGAGAGGTCGATTGGAATCGGGAAGCGACACGTGTCGTCCCGTCTCGATGAGACCGAGCATAATTGCCCGGATAGACCCGTAAACCGTGACTCATCTCGTAACGCTGAAGATTGTACGGGAGTCGGTTTTAAGTCGATGCTTCGCGGAACCTGCTCATCGATGTTTCATACGAACACGCCCTTCGGCGATTCATCGGTCGTGCGCATAGGCAAATTACCATTTCTGCAGCTTCTACGTCTGTTCGGTACGGAGGTGCTATATTTGCTCACGCATGATTACACGGAGTACAACCGCCGTGTAACGCTTCGGTAGCGCATTTAGAAATAAGTCGAGGTCGAGAATCCTAGTGCGGTAAGTATCGAAATCGCAATTATCGTCGAGTTATAAGCGATAAAAATTGGCGAGTGGCATTGCGCAGAATTCGTGCAGGTTAAATTTATAATTGCGATCATTAAGCCGCTGTGAACCGAAGCAGGCAAGCGAGCGCGAAGACAAACATGAATAAACAACTTGTCTCAACGAACGGCGACAGCGGTTTGCAATTATCGAGGCGAGTTGTGCATTCCGTACGACAGAGCGCAGTCTGTCGTTTCTACGCGTCTATCGGCGTTTATTTACACTGACAACAAAATTTTTTTTAACTAAGTAAACAGAATGTTCCAAAGTGTTGTGAAGGCTCCCAAAAAGGAAATGTGTAGAAAGGAGAGAGTGCCAATGTGAGCGACAAAAAAGTAATTTTAAGTAAATAGATTTACTTAAAATTATTTGTTTTACTGAGGTAAATATTTATCCTATTTATCCTATTTAAATAACAATATGTAATTTCAAGTAAATCTATGTATTATATTAAGTAAATTAATTTAAATCGTTACATTTTCTACATTCAAATGAAGATTTCATTAGATATAGAATACTATTTACTAAACGAAATAATTGTTGTTGTTAAATAAGAAATCCAATTTTCTTCGCTGTGAACATTACATCTTAGTAAACATTTTATAGAATTGAAATAAAATTTTTTAAATTTAAAATTATCTATTCTTTTATATTTAATAAATACTTAAATTAAAGCAATGCATGTTTCAATTGGTTTATTAATTTAAGTTAATAAGCTTTTACCTAATGAATAATTTTCTTGAGTAAAGTAATTTTTTTATTAAGATTTTTTTTATTAGAGTACCAATCGTTTACTTATCAATGTTAATAACGCGAGTGATATTGATTCTTACCCAGATTTTAATTTCTTAAGTGCTACGTATAATGATGTGCTCCAGACGTTTTAAATTACCGAGAACACTCTGTAAGAATCAGTCAGTGGATTATCACTGAAATCAGTGACCATTCACTGTTGTGATCATTCGCTGATTAATTTTTTTAGAGTATGTAACAAGAATCTCCATTATTCTAAAAAGCGAGATTTTCGAAATCGCAAAAATTTCGAAAAAAAAATATCGTTGAAGATCTCGAATGTTTTGAAGACGTGTTTATATTTTTGTAACACAAGACGCTTGGCGGAACGCGTAGAGGAAAGATCTTCGCCAGACTTAGACATACTCTCCTTTTGCAAAAATCAATCGTCGTTTTCGTTCAGTCTCTGATGTCTTCCTGGATCTCTCTTGCGCTGTCGTCCTTCGTCCCATGTCACTCACGCGATACTCACTTGCGAAAACATATTTGATTACCCAATGTAGGAAAGTTGTTAAGCGACGCTAACTGGCAAATCCTAATTAAAGAAATTTATTGCGGGAAATATCACCTCAGCCGGGGTTTGAACCTGGACTTCCCTACACTCTAGGCGGGCGTCTCACCAGTTCGACCATGTGAGACACGTAATTGATTATCATCGCGCGTCAATCGTCGAAGTACGACGATATTGCGTGCGGTATTTTGCACGATGCCGTTAATCACTCGCGGCACTTCGTTATCGCGATAAAAAAAACAACGAAAACGATGCAATCTCACGAAGCTGTTATCCACTCGATTCCCGCGGCATCTCGCAAATTAACGTAATAAACAAACCTTGAATGGTAAAGAGTTTTAACGAGTCGTCGATATACAAACAATCGAATTTACACGCCGCGCGGTTGACAGATATTTAAATGTAAAATTACGACTCTGCTCGCTAATTAAATGCATTGCAAGGCTCAGCGTCGATCTGCGCATTAGTGACGCTTCGTGCATAACCAAAAATTTTTGTTAAAAAGCATCATGCGTAATTTCGCGATACGATTTAAGTTATAAAGTCGGGTTAATTACAGCGGAACCGTGCAATATCGAAATTTGAAATATTGCTAAACCTCAGCGTTTGCACTGAGAAAAATGCCCGATTAAATATACTCGAATAATCCAATTACATAATAACAAAATAAAAGAAGGAAAGATTTGAATTAAGTGCAATGCGTGATACATTCAAAGAGATAATGATTACGTGAATAGCGGCGATGGGGCAATTAAGTAATTTATGGGACTCCAAGATAAACCGGGCGAGATATCTTGGAGAGACAGCCGTCGCCTCGACAAATCCTACGAATCGTTAGACTCTGGAATTTATTGATCGTACGGATTGATTAAGGGGATGCTGGAGTGGTTTGATTTACCGACAGAGTCGCATACAGTTTTTGGAGGTTTGTAAATCTTACCTCAAGGAACGTATAACCTCAATATGTCATATTATAGATACAAACGAAAATAATTATGTAGCATATATGTACAAACTAATAGCAGACCCAAGTGTAGAATGCATAGTAGAACATTTTCATATAAAAAACATTGAGGTTTGAAGTCTAATTCGTATCGCATTATGTATTGCAATATTTGTAATACATAATGCGATACAAATTAGACTTCAAACCTCAATGTTTTTTATATGAAAATGTTCAACTATGCATTCTACACTTGGGTCTGGTATTAGTTTGTACATAAATGCAAATAATAAGATTTACAAACGCAAAAACGGTATCCGACTCTGTCGGTAAATCAAACCACTCCAGCATCCCCTTAATTAGTAATCGCGTTTGACGCCTCGTGGCATTTGTTTCGACCAAAGGACATCTCCGAGTCTCACTTTACGAATAAAAATTGACAAGGTGATGTGACTCAATACAGTACATTGTCGTGTACAAAATAAATCATGAGGGTCGCACGCCAATCGACATTGCCCCTTCGAAAGCACTCGAATTTATATAGAATAACTCAGAGTGTGACACGCTCTAACGTGTTCTTTGCTGATGAAATGTACACAAGTGTAGAGTATATTTTATTCTTCGCTTTTCAAGTTAATTTCAAATTATCGTACATCAGATCTAATGAGAATGAAATTTACTTTGTGTTGATAGAAAACATACTTATTAAATTAATATATGTACGTTACTGTTACTGTTTCTTGAAATTTGTAAGTCGTAAGAAAAGACAATTTTCTTCTTAAGTAAATTACGACAAGTTGTTGTGTTTTTCTTTTTGTGGTAATTTAATCTTATTTCCGATGCAATATGTTAACGTGATCACAACATATTAAACCGATTATAGGTAATAATTTACAAATTAGTAGCTTCAGTTAATTAAATAGCAATGATAGAGCATTTCACGGATGCTTTTGTTCTTTTGTGATAAACGATCAGGTAACATCTTCACTTGTATGCATCGGCGCGATTTCTTCTCCCACGGATGTAACTTAAATAAGCATCGTGGATGCAAGTCTTGGAGAATAAATCACAGTAAATTTTCCGCTTACTCATTGTTACTGTGAGTTAATTTATCAAATTTATAACGTGTCATTTATCTAAATCGTTAATCTCTTATCGCCAAGCGCAGATCTTTTTTATTTTGAGCGATTTCTACGCCTTGCCGCTCCGGTACACTTTTCTGTTAGTGGTTTCGAAAACAAATCTTAAATGTTTACGGAGTTGCAAAGAGCAAACGTGCGCCCCGATAGACAATGGGCCTCATTGAAAGGAGTCGGCGAACGACTGTTGTCAACGTGAGAGCTTCAGGTTGTCGCAATCGACAGCCGGTTGGCCCTCGACCCCCATCGTCCTGCCTCTCGTCACTACTTGACGCTCCTATACGTTTCTATCTACCCCTCCTTCATTCGCCTCTATTTAATTCGTACGATTTTCGCGAAATTTCTCGCCAGCTTCCACCCCCGTGTGACACCCGAGAAATTTTTCGGCCATGAAAACTGCATCTATTTTTACTTTTTTTCAGCTCTGTTCAATTGCGTTAGTTCTGTTTCGAGCTTCGTAGTTAATAATTTCGTTCCTTATTTTAAAGGAGTGACAGGATGAAACTATTCATCTTCTTCTCACCGTCCTCGGCTACTTCCACCTACTCCCACGACAATCTGTCTAAGCAACAGCGACACCGACGAACCAACGACACGAATGAGGTGTGCGCGAAACCCCCTCCTTTTTCGCTACGGATGACCTCCTCGTGGTCGCGTTCGAACAGCTTCGCAGGGATAAATGTACACTTGACGTCGTCCACGAGGCTTTTAGCGTCGGCAGAACGAGACCGTCGCTCGTGTTAGTCGTGCTCGATCGGTGGAACGGAATTTCGTACGACGACGACGAGAAGTTATTGCGTGCCCCCGCGATTGATCGACCGACAATTGTAAATGATCATCATCGAGGACTGATACGAATTTGACTTTCATGGAGTTCGCCTTCGGTGGAACCGGCGGAATGCTCAACTGCATCAGCGGCAGCTTTGTAAGTCATCGTCGATGCCGGGGTAGCTGTCTCTCTCGCCCGCAGTGATTTTAACGCTAGAAGGAAACGAAAATCTCTCGTTATTGTTTTAAAGAGTAACAGCGTGATCTTCGCCTGCCCGAAAACCCCGTAATTCTAATCGGTGACAAGCCGCAAAATTTACAGACTTGTACAAACATTCAGTGAGCTACGATTGGACTAAGGGAGGACTCCGTAATCAGCGAAATGATAAGTGCGCTCCTTCTAGTGTTAAACACCGTGAATGTTTATCTGGACGGGATTCGTTTGTCGTTTACAAGTGTTGAAACTGTCTCTCGAGTGGGCTCTCCACGTGTTACATTGCACCGTCGTATTTCGAACTCGAATTAGCATGACGAGTTTTCTGCAAAAACGTTCGTTAGAAAATAGATGCATGGCTTCTCGGCATTTGTGAATCATCTCCATTCGTTAGGTTAGATCATAATGCATGATACTTAAAGCATATCACAATTACATGTAACGATGACCTCGTTTGCACGCTCATTAAGTATGCTCGGATTATTTTCCATAAATCTTCGTGACGTCTCGCCATCGATCATTTTCCATTATAATATTGTGTTACTGATTTATACACCGAGAAAAATATCCGGTTAGATATAATCGGATAATCGATTTAAATAATAACAAGTGGATGTATCCGATTAAATTGTATATTCGATGAAAAATATGATCGGTTTTTTCAATCAAATTTCATCGGTAACTGCATCTCATCGGATGTAACCGATAATTTAATGGGAAAACGTAATTGAAAAACTAACCATCGGAAACACTATTTAATATTGGTTTATCCGATGGAAATTTTTCTCAGTGTAAGAAATGCTATTAAATCACGTCTATTTTAGCTAAAATATGAAGAAGCAATTACTTTAGTCACAATACCGTGAAATGCTAAGCCGCGATCGCAAGAATAAAAATAGAATAAGAACGAAAGATATTCTTTAATAAATGTAATTGTACACTGATAGAAAAATATAGTTGAAATAACC
>NW_011967080.1:111510-121150 GCF_000949405.1 Vollenhovia emeryi
CTATTATTGGCATCACTGTGACTATGTGGTTGTTATTACTATTATTATAGTGATAATTACTATAAAAATGATATTCCTGACTATAATTATTTTACTATGCAATTATAGTCGCAAATACTACATACTTTTCTATCAGTGTACCGAATCAAGGTCATCGCATCTCGATCAACCGCAGGTGACCTACTACCGTGCATATAAGCAGACACCTTTCGTATCGAGAGGAAGTGCGTAACGCGAAGACGTAACACGTGACCGTGAGACCAACAAGTGAATTGCGCATAAATGCCCCGCGCGTAATGTCATGGTGTGATTTAGAGAAACAATGACGTTTTTATATTAACTTGTAAAAGAGCGAGAGGTCCCATAACAATTTGTGCGCGGTAATTTCTGGCGCTGTAGTCCCGGTTGCACGAAGCAAGGCCCCATCGTTTCGCGAATCGACTATAATTGTTGTCGCGCGAGAGAAAGCTAAGCTCATTATCCACATCGCTATACGTCTCTCGCTCGATCTTAAAATCTTCAAATACTTTCGATGGCTCAATCAATCATGTTTCCTGTCTTCACTTTTTCATATTGGTGTCTTAGTTTAAATAAAATCTCTCTCTCCTTCTCTCTCTTTCTCGACAGGGAGAGACGGAGGGGGGGGGGGGAGAGAGATTGAGAGATTATTCAAGATTTTATTTTTATATTATATTGAGTCCATAAGTAACGCGTTAATTGTTAGAAATATTTTTGACTTATAACACATTTGACATGTTAATTTCAGTCCAAAGTATATTTTCCATTATCTGCATCTTTTCATCTGAAATTTTCAATTTTCACTTTTCAATTTCCTGGCGATGAAAGCAGCAAGCTAAAACGTAAATCATAAACTCCCACTTTATTTATAAGTTGATCAATAATTCGGCGACGTTGAAAATAACGTAGCAAGGAATAAAAGTTTACAAAGACATGGCGATCCGTTACCAAGAGGTCACAAGAGGTCAATAGCCGGGTTATACATTTATTTGGTACCTAAGCTGCTTTATCTGAATCGATGATATGTCTGACAGGCCTGCCTAAAAGACTCATTCTCTGGAAAAGCTCTGAAATGTTCATATGTCATGTATACAAAGCCAACAGAAGTAGAGAACGTAACAAGGTAAATTACGTGGCTTCTCTATATAATTTCGAACGACAAGCCGAAGGTTAAAGGCAAGGAAAATGAGCGAAATTCACGTGTATTTGTACGCCAACGCCACGATATAAATCAATCGACACACGCGCGGCATCGAGTTCGTCAACCTCGTCGTTATCAGCACGTGTACTCCGAAATGTCAGAAATACACCGAAATATACGCCGGATATTGAACGATACTTCACCCCTTGGCCTACACGCTATCTCCCGATTGCTCGGGCCATAGTAAACAGGAAGGTCGATCGCGCGAACGAAGTACCACGAGTCTCACTCGTGGTTGTAGGCCAAAGGGTTAAATAAAAATAAAATGATAAGCGAAAGTTAATTAATATAAAGTTGGAAATAAATTGGTTATAAAATTAACAAAAGTTTCAAGTAGAGCGAATGCTATTTTAGGACAAAATATTTTGTTTGCCAGAAACTATTTCGGTTATTGCTGCCTATCGCATAAGAGAGAAACCTGAAATTTAAAAAGTCCCAGGGCAGCCTTTTAGTGAACAAATCACATAATCACAGAACTACTGATCTATAAAACGATCGTTAACATTAGAGATATGATATAGTGTACTGAAGAAGAAGAAAGCACTTAATGTTTTGCAATAAATTTAATTTAATACTTTTGTTAATATGGAATCAATATTACAAAATTTGCATTTGTCATCATTTTTTAACGTACACCCAGAAAAACAGATTTTTCAAGTTAAACAAATGAGATATGTTGAAATTACGTTTCTTTGAATCTACTACATTTTTATTTACTTGTACTAAAACATTTGCTGAAAAAATAGATATCCTTTCTCTTCGACTCTTAGAGATTCCAGTCTCAACCAAATAAATTTTTGATTGAGGCAAAGAGATCATTTCTTTGAAATAAAATAAAAGTTTAGTAAGGTGAAAGTTCAAAGAAAGTTTGTTTCATTTCAAAGAAACTTTTTCCTGAGTGTAAACAGATCGCTTTTGCATGTGTGCGTGTGTGCGTCTTAAAGTGGAATCGAGGAACATACAATTATGTATATATGACGAATGTGATTTTTAGGCAAGATGGACAGCGTTCGTACTTTGCCTGTTATCAGCAGTTTCCGGTCAACTGGACCTACCACCGTACAGGAACGAAGATGCCAATCGACAATTACCACCGTACAGAAACGAAGATGCCAATCGACAATTACCACCGTACAGAAACGACGATATTAGCCGACAACCACCGCTGTACAGAGATGAAGATGTTAGTCGACAACCACCACTGTACCGAGACGAAGACACCGGTCGACAACTACCGCCTAACGACATCAATTACCAAAATATTCTAGCTAGATTGGACTTTCTCGGCGCAGAGAGGTGTAGCGCTAACGTGATAGCTCAATGGGCATACGAAACCAACGTCAATGAATACACGCAACTGCAAGCGGTAAGACCAAAGTATTATATCATTGAGGCCAGCATAGTCTGAGTGTGTTTTATGCCAACCATAAAGCTGTATTAGCATCTTAAGACATTGACGATCTTGAAATAAGAACGAACTATGAATGCCTGCCTGAGTCTATTGTAAAGCAGATCGTCCTTTCGATTCCGCTGAATCGGAATGTCGTCGCGATACTTTATCACGAAACAGTTCGAAACTTTCGCGTTAACCGTTTCGTTTCTGACGAATTTCGAAACTTTAAATTACGACCCGCATATGCGTGGCCTGTCCCTCCATTTGCAATTTAGGCTATCTCACGAGATACGATATTAAGTTTTCATTTTCGCGGCAAATTGTTATCACGAGTATCACGGAAATGTAATTTTGTTCTCATCTAGACAATAATTTGCGAAGAAGATTTAAATCAAAATTTAAAGAATAGTGTAATCTGAAATCCGCAATAATTAGCTTCATTGCAATCAACGTGAAATTGAAAATTAAAGCTTGGAAATATGCGTGCGTCGTATCTTTGACGCATCATAATAAAAACGCGTATGGGTGTCTGTGGCAATTGCTGTTGAGATAAAAGAAAATCAGATCGAGAGATTAAGGCAAATTGCTATCGAAGAGCGCGCGGGGATGCAACTCCAGAGGCAAAAGTTGGGAAAGGCTGGGTTTTCAATGCCGTAACAAAGTGTAGTGACAACCGTGGAAAATGAGACGCGTACAATCGTATATTTCTCATCCACCCCGTACGAAATGTCTTCGAGGAGGAGGCCTCGACCTCCTCTCGGTATCCTCCCGCATGGTATCCTCTTTGTGGCGTCCGCACACATTGACTTGTCAATCGACTGGCGAGCCGCGTGCGCACCGACGCTACATCGCTGCCACGATTTTCCCTGGCACGAGGCGTGCTCGCATTGTCCGCGAAAGGCCGAACGCCTCCGCGGGAAATCTTCCCAGGCGATGCCATTGTCGTGATAATCATCCTGAACGGTTGTGCAACGCCCGCCCGTTGCCGTCTCGTATCGTCGGGAAACGGGAGTTTTGTACTTTTCAATGCAAAACCCAGCGAGGCTCGCGTCGCGTGACGTTAACGATAATTGAGGCGCCCGCCACCGCCGCCGCGGTTTTCCTTTTCCGCAGAGAACGTCGATGTACAACGAACCACCGCCTTGCCTCATTATCGCATGGGAAGTATCAATGACTGGTCGTCGAGGTTGTTGATGAGATAATTAATTTTTCTGGTAGCAGTTAGAAAACAATTTGTTATACGTATTTCCTTTTGATATTTCTTTCGACATCGTGGCCACATATGAGTTGGCTCGTACACAGAGAGAAAAAAATAGTTGCAGTTACCACAATCTCACTATAATTTATAGTCATTTTTGGACCCAACCATATTTTTATAATTCTTCCAACTACGTAAGTTATGGTTGACCTAACAATGTATTATAGTTCTCATAGACACAATATTGGTCCATGCAACTTATGATATGGTTGTCATAAACCAAAACGAGCTTTTAATTTGGTAAGGTGTACTATGAATATTGCAATAACAACCACAAGTAAAATTTCGAATAACTATATGTAATAGTAATTTCATTATATTCATTGGTTACATCACTTTGCACTCATAAAGAATAGTACAAGATAGCATCTTTCAAAGAAAAGATAAGCAATCTTATACGAATGCGTAAACTTATCCGTATTTATAACACTCTAAGCGGTTTTTTACTTACGAGAGAGTCTTGTACCGCGCGTCCCTCTAGCGAAGACATTCCGAACCATTTCACTTTTGTTTACCATGCGAATAGTAAAGTGGATGATAGAAAGTATAGTTAAATTTACTATTATTGCACTTGCACCTACTATGTAAAACTAGTTAATTTAGTTACTATTCACCATCTTAATATTTTACCAGAATAATGGTTAAAAGCTTCATAAATAATAGTAAAATTTTTATGCTGGTTGACATCGCTATGACTATGTGGTTGTTATTACTAATATTATAGTGATAATTACTATAAAAATGATATTCCTGACTATAATTATTTTACTATGCAATTATAGTCGCAAATACTACGCACTTTTCTCTCAGTGTACACAGAGAGAAAAAAATAGTTGCAGTTACCACAATCTCACTATAATTTATAGTCATTTTTGGACCCAACCATATTTTTATAATTCTTCCAACTACGTAAGTTATGGTTGACCTAACAATGTATTATAGTTCTCATAGACACAATATTGGTCCATGCAACTTATGATATGGTTGTCATAAACCAAAACGAGCTTTTAATTTGGTAAGGTGTACTATGAATATTGCAATAACAACCACAAGTAAAATTTCGAATAACTATATGTAATAGTAATTTCATTATATTCATTGGTTACATCACTTTGCACTCATAAAGAATAGTACAAGATAGCATCTTTCAAAGAAAAGATAAGCAATCTTATACGAATGCGTAAACTTATCCGTATTTATAACACCCTAAGCGGTTTTTTACTTACGAGAGAGTCTTGTACCGCGCGTCCCTCTAGTGAAGACATTCCGAACCATTTCACTTTTGTTTACCATGCGAATAGTAAAGTGGATGATAGAAAGTATAGTTAAATTTACTATTATTGTACTTGCACCTACTATGTAAAACTAGTTAATTTAGTTACTATTCACCATCTTAATATTTTATCAGAATAATGGTTAAAAGCTTCATAAATAATAGTAAAATTTTTATGCTGGTTGGCATCACTATGACTATGTGGTTGTTATTACTAATATTATAGTGATAATTACTATAAAAATGATATTCCTGACTATAATTATTTTACTATGCAATTATAGTCGCAAATAATACGTACTTTTCTCTCTGTGTAGCGATCAGATGACAAAAGCTACGTTGCACGTATTACGTGGTATCTGAGCTGATGCCTTACGTATGTTGTCATTGTACGTGGAAGCAACGTACCACGTAATATATAACTAGAATTCGCGTATTATGCGGTTTCTCATATATTATAATGATAAATATACGAATATCACGTACGTAGTGTATTGTTATAAATTACAAACTGCCCATAAGCGTAACGCATTACGCGGCGATTGCGTAATCGAATTTTACTAAATAATGATTGGTGTTTTACATACACACGAGCTCAAACGCAATTTCACTTTCTTATAGCCACTTTTCTTCGAATGCAGGTTACTGCCAGGAAGAACATAGATACGGCGTGTTTTATCTCTAACGGTGAAACCGTCGTTCGCCGATTCGTGTTTCACTGCAACTGCACGTTTCCTAATCGGTCGCCGAGAGATTAGTTTTCTTACGTCATGTAATTAATACAATTGCACAATTAATACAACTTAAATTTACAAGGCAACACGAATTTGCTCACTTTTATCATTTCGGGGTAAAAATATTGGGGAAAAAAAAATGTTTCGCTACCGTAGCTAATCATGATTTGCTAAAACTATTTTGCTGCGTTAACTATAAGTTTCTAAACCACAGTAAACGGTTGGGGCTGTCATACCTAATACAATGACAGTAGCGAAATATTAGCTATCACAACTGAATATTAGCTGTCCATATTTTACAACTGACATTTAGTTACTGCATGCAGTTTTCGGCTACGGCAGCTACATTTTTGTTCCGTGAAGGAAATAGAATTAGATTTATTTACCTCTCCGAGCGAGTGTAACAAAAAAGCACTTATTTTTGCATTACGCGAGCATTGCTTTGAATATTTTCGCCTTTCAGCTGGACGCCCAACGCTTGTACGCGGACTTCCAGTACCAAGCTTGGCTCTTAATCTCCAGAATCGATGTAAATGGCATTCGGGATCCCATAATCAGGCGGCGACTCCGTTATTTGTCCGCGGTGGGCCCTTCGGCACTGCCACCTGACCAACTGGACAGGGTAAGCTAGCTTCGTTTTCGCGCGCAACTGCATGCAACATTCATACTCGTTTAACGAACAACGTGACAGTAAATATTATTAATATAGCAATAAAATGATTTCTTCGCAGTACAATCGCCTTATCAACGACATGCTTGCGATTTATAACGCGGCGACCATATGCGCCTACAACGATCCGTTCCGGTGCGGGCTGCGTTTATATCCAGGTAATACATCGCGCGAATTACGCTGAATAACGATCGGATCGGCACGATGCCGCCGCGCCGCGCCGCGCCGCGCCGCGCCGGCATCGTTCACGGTTCGTCGCGGCGAAATTCCACGCGCGGAATTTACGTAAGTCCAAAATGCGCATGAAAGTGTGAAGAAAATAGGATACGTCACGCGAGCGAGCGCAAGCCCTCCCGGGGTGAGGGAGAGTCCCTACTTCTTCTCCGTTAATTTACGAGAAGCTCCGCGCCGCGCTGTGTGCGCCTCTAATTGTCTGTTATTCTTATGTTTAATGCAAATCCCCCGTGCACGCCCATTTAGACGCGAAACGAACACGACCCGACGCATCGCAGAACATGCGCAAATAGAAAGCGAACAATTAATTAATTAATTCAGCGAAGAGGCCACGCAGTTAAATGTAGTTTAACCTGAGAATTTATTTTTTGCGCGCGTGCCACGAAAATGATAATTGGCTGCGCCCGAGCCGCGAGGGCAAAGGACTGAATTTACGCGACCCGATGAAGAAATTTACGGCCCATAGTTTTGTTTTATCTAATAATATAGCTAAGACTCCATAGACGCGTTGAGCCGCGGCAACGAATCAAAAGATTTCAATCTCAACGCAGGCTGCCGCAGGAAACTTGCGGCAAGCTTCTAATTGGTCGACTCAACGTGCCATGGAGTCTTAAGATCAGACTCCATTGACGTGTTGAACCGTGGCAACGCGTGTGGCAACGCGTGCGGCAACGAATCAAAAGATTTCAATGCAGGGAGCTTGCGGCAAACTTCCAATTGGTCGACTCGCATCGTCGCACGCGTTGCCGCAGCTCAACGCATCTGTGTAGTCTTCGGGCCTGAGCAGAATGGCTGTCTCGTACTCTGAAGACATAAGACAGTTATTGTGCGTTACCTCAAGACAAAGACTTAAAACATAAAACATTGTCTTAAGGCTGTTTCAAGAGTATAAGGACAGCCATTCCGCCCAGGCCCTAAGCTTTAGCTTATTTCAGTCAGTAGGATATTAATTAATCGATAAATTTTACCAAAATGAAAAAGAGAGCACTATTATGCCATAGGACAACTAGTAGGTCCACTCTCTGTCGGCCCCTTTGATCTTTGCACTCCCGATCACGTGGTATTCCGCCATACATCCGGGCAAGATCCAGCGACGTGTGTGTGTGTGTGTACACACAGAAAAATATTATTGTACAGTCAAGAAAAGTAACTACTCAGTTTATTTTATTCCGTTTAAGTAATAGTTTGCTTCAACAAATATTTTCTTAATAATAGTTTTAAGATATACTTGTTACTAGTCTTAGAAAAGCTTGCCATCTTATACTCGAAGAAAGAATTTATTCTTCTTTGAAGAAAATCATAAAACTTATTGAAGAATTCCGTATGCTTCTTTTAATAAAATCAGAAGAAACAAAATTGTTTCGCTTCAAATAATTCTACGTATTCTTGTTTGAAGTACTAGACTTACTAAGAACCAGAATATGTTTTGAGTAAATATAACACTTGCGACGACATTATGATAGATTTGCGGATATATAAAGTTATCACATACTTGGAACAAATAATATTTGCAGGTAGCATATATTTTTCTGTTTGTACACACGTACTCATCAAAACCACACTATCGCACATACAACTTTTTTCTTAATGATCTGCTCAGAACAATGTCGGATGCGCCGAAGGAATCGACGCAAAACGAAAGAAATGACGGAGTGGACTAGTTATACTATGATTATGCTACCGGTGCTATTCCGTGGACGTAAAATATTCGCGTAATTAAGTCACTCGCGTGATATTTGATAAAATATCTTGTACGGACGACACATGACGTATTCGATAAGCACAAATTTTAACACCATATGTCTTATTACAGATATATCGCAGATCATGGCGAAAAGTCGGGACTGGGACGAACTGCAGTACGTCTGGACCGAGTGGAGGAGACGAAGTGGCAGACCGATCAGGGATCTGTATCAACAACTCGTTACGTTGACCAATGATGCAGCACGAATGAATAGTACGTCTAATTTTATCTCTGTACCGGAAGTATGACACGTTAAATGGAATCTACAATGCTGATGTAGTCGACCGGCATACAACTTCGCTCCAGGCGAGATTGCAAAAAGATTACGAGTGTTGAATTTAGTGTCCTATCATCGGGAATCTCTCACGCTTCTAGTGTTAACAGTGTTTCAATCTTTAACGACGAGCAATAGGATTAGTGTTTACGTTTGGATTAATTAGTACATGCAGAATACGATATGGAAATCGCTGACAGCTACTCCGGGTGTTGAGGATTAATATTACGCTATTATCTCTTTTTATAGACTTCACCGACGCCGCCGAATATTGGATGTTCCCTTACGAATCTCCCAATTTCCAACAGGACGTCGACGAGACTTGGGAAACGATACGTCCGCTTTACGAAGAGCTGCACGCTTATGTTCGCAGAAAGCTGAGAGATCTCTACGGACCGGAAAAAATTGGCGGACACGCGCCTCTTCCGTCTCATATTCTCGGTAAGAGCAGCGCGTCTATTATAGCTCGCCTAGTATTTGTTTTAGCATTTCAATTATTTTACACTGTACAAATTAACGGTAATTAAATATCTAAATATCGTTTAAAAAAGTTTATATGACTACATGTTTATAACCCCATACAGCACAGAAAGTTAAAATAATGTTGCTGAAACGTTGCAATGTTGGATGTTGTAGTATAAATATCTTTTCTACGTTGAATTTAGGTTAATGTTTGTACATTAATTCTTTATATTGTTGCAATGTTAAAACAATCTTGAACAAATTATTTTTTGACAATCAAATTGATACTTAACCCTAGAACCCGACACGTCGAAAAGTTACGTAAACTCGACACATGGGTAAATTTTACCCAGCGCATTTTCATTTGCTAATAACTCTA
>NW_011967080.1:121764-169277 GCF_000949405.1 Vollenhovia emeryi
GAAATTTATAATTATGAAATGTATACAGGGTGAGTCTTTCCATATCCGACAAAATTTTTGCAACAGTCAGAAATTTTCTGAGCTAAGATTGGATTAGAGGAATAATTCAATTTCAGCACTTCCAACAGTTGTAAAAAATATTCTGCTAAACGCGACCAATGTTAACTTAATATAATTTAACAATGTTTTCTGAATGTTGAACTGTAACGTTTACAAGACATTACAATTCAGCGGCCATTAGACGTTTTTGCAATATCTTTTCAACGTTGAATTTACATTTCGTAACATCGATGTAATATTGCAATGTTGTAATGGAACATTTCTGAGACGTTGATTCAACATTTGTGTGCTGTATGGGTAACGTTCTTTACTCAATGTCCATAGGTAACATATGGGGACAGTCTTGGATCAATCTGTTGGATGTTACCTTGCCGTATCCTGGAAAAATATACCCCGACGTCACGCAGGAAATGCGGGCTCAAGTAAGATCCTACCTTTTTCATTTTATAATCAACATTCTACATCACGTTATATCCTTGCATAAAAATATACTGATAATTAATTTAATTGACAATGAACTATATTGTAACTAGATTGTCAATATTGATAGCTGTGTATTATAATTAGGGCTACACACCCATTGACATGGTTCGAGTGGCCGAGGAATTCTACCTGTCCTTGAACTTGAGCGCACTGCCGCCGGAATTTTGGGCCGGAAGCGTAATCGCCGATCCCGGCGACCGCCCATTAATCTGCCAGGCGTCCGCGTGGGACTTTTGCAATCGCATAGATTACAGGTTAGTACGTTTATCAACAACCGTCTATAATGTGTATAGTAATCAATTAACACGCTATGTTACAATGAAATGAGCAATAACATGTTTTTTTTTCCAAAAGCATCTAAACTTTCATCATGCGTTAAACTCATATTTTGAAGATTACAAAATAAAAAAATAACTTTCAACGTGCTATTACTTTTATGTTTAGACTCAAAATGTGTACGAAGGTGACGATGAAGGATTTGATAACTTTGCATCACGAGATGGCACACATTCAGTATTTCTTACGATACAGCGGTCTACCTCGCGAATTTCGTGACGGCGCTAATCCAGGTATAAAAATACATCTAACATCTTCAATCCATCGTATATTTTGTAAGGTGCGCATTAAATAAACACAAATCTAACAAAATCATAACGCGAAATCGCACTACGCGCGATTATTGTCTAAATTAAAGCTCAAGTTTGCCAAATAAATTTTAGATTAATTCACAAACTTGAAAAATCCTATATAATTGTTATTATCAAATTTACGAAACTCAAAAGATCAAGTCCAACAATCAGAATTAAGAATAAAACAGCAAAGCGAGTCGCAAAATACAAGACAATTTTTTTCGCAGCGCGTTATTTGCTAAAATAAAATTATAAGTATTTTTCTGTGTCTCTCAGTCTTTATCTATTACAACATATATAAATGAATATAAAATAAATAAGGGATATTCATATTCCCAGAGAACATGCATGTCTAAAAGACATCTTTGAGACATGCATGTACTCTGGGTTTGTTCTGTGTTGCAAGACAAATATGTCGGCGCGCAGTTCCATTTCGAATTTAGTCACGATATGCGACTTTGGTGAAATAACGTTTGACTGTTTATTGCGATAAATATTACCACGTGCCCGGTGATCGAATTGGTGAGGCGCCTGCCTAGTGAGAGGGAGGCATCCTTTGTTACTTGGCAAAATTAATGTTATCATAAAAGAGCTAAGACAGTTTTAGACCGCCAACGTTCTCGGCGGCTGATATTCGTACGATGCGTGACCGCCGTAATGAGGAGTTGCATCACGCCGGGATGAAAAGACAGACGCGGACTAGGACAAAAGGATAGGAGACGGCCGGTTGAGGATGGCATGCGTGAGCCTGCCGGACAGACGACAACGCGTTGCGTAAGCGCGACGGGTCCGACTCCCGGCCGACTTCCGGAAGGCACAGCCGACCTGTGTGCGCCTTACGGCTAATAGCGCGAAAGCGAGAGCGAGTACGACACGCTCGAGGTGTACGCTGCGCGCTACGGTACTCGCGAATAGACGAGTGGATGTTACTCGCGTACATTGGCGTCGGGCGCGCGTTAAAATATTTTTATTACGGTATAATCGCGCTTTCACCGTAGCCGGCCGGCCGGCCGGCCGGCCCGGTCGTTCGCCTCGGCACCGGAACACGGATTGTTTCGAATCAACGTGAACGGCTTCGCAGCGGCGGCCTTGCCGATTCCGTTCGATCGGTTCCGCGGGAGATTTGCGAGCGTAAAATCTACCTTGATTCAGCCGCCGTCGCTCCCGCTTGAGATCCGCGCCGTTACATAGCAGTTTACAGTTATATTCCCGAATCGCTCGCTTCGTTTCATTTCGCTCACTTCGGCAACGAACTTCGCAAATCACTTCTATCGCGTATTTTCATCTGCATTCCGCACTTTCGTGTATCTGCGGTGTCTAATTAACGCCAATTCCGAGTTATAAAATCGCGCTACGATTAATTATGCGTGCCGGGCGTTAGGCGTGTGCGCGGTTTGCATGGGGAAACGTGGCGGGGAGGGGAAATAATCAGCGTCATCTGCCACGCACGACTAATCCGCGCTAACCGTAATTACATCCTGGTTAGCGCTAAATCGCATCAAGCGCAAAAAGTCACCGGGTTATCCGCGGCGAACCTCGGGAAACTTTGCAATAATCGCAGACGGAACTCGGCGACAAGCCATCTGTTTCATCCGACGTCGACTTTCACCGTTCGATTATCAAACAGTCAAACTCCTTCGAAACGTCCAGCGACGAAATTCGAATTGCGCCGGGGGAGTCGATTCGTTTGCGGCTTCCGAAGTAGAATAAAGGCCTCTCATTACTCGTAAAGATAACGTGTAACCGCGAAGATAATATCTAGACAACGTGAGAGAAAGGGTAACTCCATATTAACGCGCTGATAACCATTATTATGAAACGTATTACGAGCAAAACGCTGATAGTAACTGCCGTAGGAAACGCGACGGTCTTGGCAGCTCCTTACCTATTTATCACACCGTTATTACTATAATTATCAGGATTCCACGAGGCGGTCGGCGAGGCCGTCGCTTTGAGCGTCGCGACGCCGCAGCATCTGCAGACCCTGGGCCTGGCGAACAGGTACATCGACGAGCGCTCCGCGGACATCAATTACCTCTTCTCCTTGGCGATGGACAAACTGGTGCTGTTGCCCTTCAGCATCGCGATGGACAGGTGGCGGTGGGACGTCTTCCGCGGCTACGTCACTAAGGAGGAGTACAACTGCCACTGGCACAGGCTGATAGAGCAATACACGGGCACGAAGCCGCCGGTGCTGCGATCCGAGGACGACTTTGATCCAGGCGCCAAGTACCACATCCCGGCCAACATCCCCTACATACGGTGAGTGCCTACCCGTCGTACTAAAATGTCAATTCGTAACGGTCTCGCGTAGACGTAAAAATGACTGTCCGAGAGGAATCTCCAACTCCTCCGGCGATCTTGCTCTGGAGAACAATTCCGGGGCCCACAATTGCTGATCGAATTATTTGGATTGCTCGTAACTCGACTCTGGGAAAAATTTGGACCGGTTTTTCTTTTGTAGTTAAGCGACTTCGGTTAGCGCCTCTTAGGCGAAAGTCATCTCCGCGTTACTGAATATCGACAGAACTAATTGGAAGAATTGATTAGCATTACTTAAAAATCTCGGATACAGATAGAACAGCTAATTGCGATTTTTAGTTACGCGGGGCAAAATCCGTAAAAGATTAGAACAATCGAAATAATTCGATTACTAATTGCGGCCGGCAAAATGGGTTGCTGTCTTTTCTTTCCCAGAGTGGTAATCGCGACGGTGGTAATTAAACTTATAGATACGTGGGAGTGTTGCGACAACACGCAGTAATAACGGGAAAACCTTGCAATAATTATCTCTGACAATAATATTATCTGATTGATAAACTGCATAGCGCGTGCGTTCCGCAGGATACGTTATTATTTCAGCAAGTTCTGGTCTCGCTGATTTGGCAATAAGAGAACACCTGCCGCGCGTACTTTCATACGTAGTTTCCAATACGCCCGAAGCAGATAATCCCGTTGCGAACAATTCTGCGTGCGCCTCGCGCACGAGATCGGCGATTTCACTTTTGATTCTCGATCCCGTGCTCCTCCTCTTGTGATCTGCCCATTGGTAGACGAAGAGAAAGAGAGGCGCGGGAGTCCTTTCTCCGACTCTCGTTACACGCGTTGCAAACTAGTTCCGATGCGCGAAACGAGTCGGTCTAATGCCTGGGATCCGCACGGGCTGAATGATAGGTCGCGCGGCAGAGAACAGCAGAGAACGGGGCGCTGATATCATCGGAATCGGAAGTGTTACGTATGCGCTCTTTCCTTCGTTAGTCATGCCACATAAAAGAAAGTCCTATTTCCATCCACCGCGCGGGGCTTAATTACGCATAGAGGCTCTTTAGCGGCGCTAATTATCGGGCGAGTTTCCGCGTGTGTTACGGCGCGGCCGAAATGACGAAAATGCCTTTCGCCGCGGCTCTACCTTTTTCCGGCTGTTTGCCGGAACAAGAAACCGGAACAACACCCCGGTCACAATCAAACACCGCTCGCGCGGAGCGAATATCGTGTACCATCGGACGCACGCGATAAATAATTCGTCACGCTACGCCAAGTTCAAGGATATTGACGCCGGCGTCGAGAAACGCACGCGAGAAAATCTCTGTCTCGTAACTGCACAAAGCGATACTTTACCATTCAGCTGCCCGGTCTCCAATGAGCGTCCAAGAAATCTGACGTATCCAGACTGAGCTGAATATCAATTTGATACCTAATTCAATTTCGCTCGCAGGGGAAAGGAGTACAAGAGCCGCAAATTGCTTAGTATGCATGATTTATTAAAGGACACGCGTGCAAAAATAGACAGGTTTTCAGATGTCTCTTCTTAGAGAATGGCGATGGGGCTAGGATGAATTCCAAGACTGTCGGCTTGCTCTTTGGTTTTTATTAAAAAGAAGCGAAAGACATCGTACAGAGCGACGTCCGTTACATGTTCCGAACGTCGTAAGAAACACAGTACACGCGTCCTCATAGGTACTTAAGTGTCGATACTATATATCTAAGAAATCGTTAGCGCTGTCTAAGCAAACTCGGAGACCCGCAATCATCCTTCGCGGCGCAAAACGGCTGTTCTGCAAACTCATCTTCCACGTCGAATCCCGCAGCGAGAACGACGTTAAGCTAGGAAAATAAATACGTCCGCGTTTTCCTCGCGGGCTCGCGCCTCGAGCGACAAATTCGAGGCTCGGTCGCGAGTGCCGAGGAAACGCTTCGTTAACACTCCCCGTGCGAAAGATCAGCCGTTGGCCGCGTTACGAGTCACGTTGCTCTATGGTTTCCCTCCTCGACGCAATGCATTTGAAAAATGTAGAAGAAGTGTTATCGCGATATTCCGTGATGCACGCCGATGCGTCCGCTCGTACGATGCAATGGAGAATCTGCAAAAGTCCCGGGTCCCCCTCGCTCGGCTCCTCATCTGCCCACATCCCGAATTGCATTTGTACAAATTAACACGGTCGGTCTAATTCTAGGTTTCCCCCACGAGAATATGTACATTTTTACCATTTTTCTTTTTCTTATATACAACATTGTGATCGAAGCCGCGTTGAGTCGAATTAGCAAATTTCTTCTCGTCGTTTTTCCCACGAGTGTATGTACATTTTAACGATTTTTTTTTATATACAACATTGTGATCGTAGTCGCGTTGAGTCGAATTGACAAATTTCCTTTTGATTATTATTTATTTCATCTCGAGGCGTTTTCCTTGCCCTCTTGTTAATTTTGTCGCTAACCGAAGCAGAAGATCCTCCACTGCCACGCTTTTTGATATTAATATCCCGAGTGTTCTAAGTGTCCCCCGAAGCTAGATTCGTAATCACCCCCGAAGCTCCCGGAGTCGTGCTCGTGCACTGGTACCGCCACCGGCACTTTTACGGGGTACGGTACGGGCTTGGGTACATGCACAGCCACCGGCTTCGTCACGTGGACCGGCACGGGTCGTTCGACAGGCACTTTTACAGCGTAGGGCACCGGCTTTTCGACTGGCACGGGCACCGGCTTCTCCACCGGATACGGGGCCGGTACCGGTACTTTAACGTGGTAGGGCACTGGCTTCACCACAGGCACTGCTATCGGTCGCTCCACGTGAACCTTAACTGGGTAGGGTACCTTCTTCTCGACCGGATAGGGTACTGGCTTCTCAACGGGGACCGGGTACGGTTTAGCCACGTGTACAGGGTACGGTCGCTCGACGGGCACTGTCACTGGGTACGGTACCGGCTTCTCCACGGGGAAGGGTTGCGCTACGTGCACCGGCACCTTTACGGTGTACGGCACGGGCTTCTCCACTGGGAACGGCTGCGGCACCGGTACCTTGACTGGATACGGTATCTTCTTCTCGACTGGGTACGGCTGGGGGATATATACTTTGTACGGTATCGGCCTCTCTACCGGCACGTGAACCGGATAGGGCACCTTCTTCTCCACCGGATACGGCTGCGGTATGTGAACCGGCACCTTTACCAAAACCTTGACCGGCACTGGGATCTTTTTCTCGACCGGGTAGGGCTGCGGTACCGGCACTTTGACCGGATACGGTACTTCTTTCTCCACCGGGTAGTGAATCTTCTTCTCGACCGGATAAGGCACCTTCTCGGTCTTCACAATCGTGATCTGCTTGATTTTGCCACCGTCATCGCCACCGTAACCACCGCCACCGCCACCGCCACCACCACCGTAACCACCATCGTAACCGCCGCCAATGTCATGACCGCCAATATCTCCGCCGCCAATATCGTGACCAACTTCAAAGCCACCACCGTCCCCATAACCGCCGTCGTCGTGTCCTCCATAGTCCGCCTCGATGTGACTCAGTCCGCGCTTATCCTGCTTTTTCGCGCCTTTGGCATTTTCGATCTGCTTGCTCTCCTGCGTAATCTCCTTCTTCTTCTCGCACACGGCCAAGGCCAGCAGCCCCGCTAATACCGTGAGAAACTGTAATCGATAGAAACGTCACGTCGATTACATCAGTCACTTGCTCTTGCAGCATCAGTGCACTATCTCCTGAAGCATGAAAGAATGTTAGGCGTGCGGCAAATTAATGGCCTCGTCAACACAGTCGAGAATATATACAGCAAATTACATAGATATCTCATCTTTCAAAACGATCATGGCTGTTCGATTGCTTTTGTGTTACATTAATTTTTGTTGCAGTGTCGAGAAGCGATATTAATCAGTTTGAGCTTTAGAAATAATTCGATTTATAAAGCTAACACTTCTCACGATTGTTATCATATACATACTTGAAATGAGATCTCAAGCGCGAGACAAGATGATGCAGGCAAGATGGCTAAGCGAAGCTAATTTGCGAATCTAAGTGCAACTAATTTCGCCCCGACGAGAGAGCGAACTTACCAAAATTCTCATGTCTACCAAGTCTCTCACTATCTGGTCAATGTCCAGACTTTACTGAATGCTTCCCCCCAAGATGCCACAGTCTTTATAGCCCGCTTTCCCCCGGCGCGTATCGAGCGAGCCCCTCTGCACTCTCGCGGAAAAGTGAAACACACGCGTCTGGCGTTCGCCCGGCGTACACGGCGCATTATGGCATTTTTTTTTTTTTCATAAATCCTAGACACAAGCCACGGTGCTTCCATAATCGCGACCAACGGCGTAGCCGCTGCGGAAAATTACGGAACACCGGAAGTTCCTCCCAGGTTAAAAAGAATCAAAACTAGAAAGTATACGTTCGTCGGGAATGTTTTACAACTACTTCTCGAATCGAAATAAATAAACGCGTAGGAAAAGGCGTTTAAAAATAGATGGAAAATTCTACAACCGTCACGTAATATTCCAGAAATGCTACGCTGGTATATAAGTGAGGGAACGTTTTGCCGCAAAAAAAAATTAATATATCTACAAAGAGGAGGACATTGTCTTTAGACTCTCCGAAGAATGCGGCGTTACGCGGAATAGCGTAACGCAACACTCTTCTCGAAATAACGACGCACGATCTCTCCAGGTAGGCAATTTTCCTACCCCGAGCTGAAGGATCTCCTGTCCTTTCGATCCTATCCATCTACGCCACTGGACCCGTAGATAGGTTCCCATTCCTCTTTTACCATCATTGCCCGCCTCCTTCGAACCGGCCAATCTCTCTCCGCTGTTTTCCATCTCGCGGAGGTCTCTCGCTCGTGCGTACCGTCCGGCAGGACTCCGTAGTGACCCCCTCCGCATCCGGTCCCCACGGAAGGACGCGGTAGGCTGCATGTACGAGTTCTCTCGGCCGAGACGAGAAACATGACGACAGAGGCTTAACGGTCTCCCCTGCGGTCCGAGGGAGAGCGCGAGAGGAAGAATCGGGAACGGTAGGAGGAGAGAAAAAGTGAAAAGTGTCCGGTGAGAGGACGGAGGGACGGGGGGCAAGGAGAAGATACAGATCCTAGAACGTTTGCGCGCCGATGTGAGATTGACCGCGTTTAATACGCTGCTTCCTAGGAACGCCGCACGGCGAATCGTCTCGCGGCTTGCTCCAATTTGGAGATTCCACTTCTAGAGTATACTTGACATTAATACAAGCGAGATAACGTTTGAAAGCGTACGGCGATAATGAACGTAATTGAGATTGGATTCGAGTAAGTCTCTGACGCGAAATGATATCGAACGTTTCGTACTTTGCTAGTTATCGCGTCCGCGTGTGTATAGCGAATGTAATTACTCCATTGCAATTAGAAAATATACTAAAAAGATTACAGATAACAGATATACATCACTAATTAAAGATAATGACAAAGAAAAAGGAAAATTAAATGAGGGACTTGAACAAAGATGACATAATGTGATTTAAAATATTCTGCGAAAAAGTGGAAAAGACAAAAATTAATAAACTTAGCTAAAATATATAATAATTATTTTGTGAAGAAGAAAACGTGAAAGGAAAAAAGTGTGGCGAATTAATCACATTAGAGAGTTATTTTATCCGATCAAAGACTCGAAGTATATTTATTTAAAACGCAGTTGTGTTCGAAATTTTTATTCTTAATTTGACATTCCAAGATAGATGGGTATCTGTAGCGATAGTTATATAGCGAAAAAAAAAATGAAAAGAAGTAAGCGAGACTAATTACTGCAGAAGAAAAAAGTGAATGTGCTCGGACATTACGTCGGTTAAAATTAGAGCAGATTAAACAACTAAGATTCTTCATGATACCAACAGAAATTGCATTTCACTTAATGCATTTATAGAGGATATTTTTATTAAGTTTCAGCAAAACAAAATATACAAATTATGTACGAGACATATACAAATATTTCGAAATATAAAAATCTGCTATTAAGATCAATCAGTCACCAGACAACTTTTTTGCCATTAAATGTATAAGTTAAGTAATATTTTATTAATATATAAAAATAAAAACCTGAAAGGTTATTATGTCACACGATTTCGTTGTTCTGATCGAGGCAAACAAATACAAATTTTGTATTTTCTTAGTTACCGAGTCATTAGCCGAGAATGCAAAGTTCAGCGCAGGTGTCATGGTAAAAACAATTCGTACGAATTGATAGCAGCAACTGTTTGCAATTTTTGTGTAATTAGCGGTATCCAGTAACGAGAATAAAGTCCAGTTTTATTACGGTTTTACAACGGTCCTCCACTTCCTCTCCTCCGATCGAGAGTGGGCAGAGAAGTGACTAGGAAACTAACGAAAGTGATTTCAATCATGTCATGTTTCGATTTTATATTTATACACTGAAAATAATAATTATAAATCAGTGGAAAAAATATATACGCACAACCTGTTGCGTAAGTCTGTTAGAGAGTTTTGTGTTACATAATTAGGAGACGATTAATTAATTAACTTACAAACTTAGAAGTTAGTGATATGATCATTCAATTAGAGAGTTTAAACTTTCTCGAATATTGCATATCACTTTAAAGGAATGATACTTCTAATTACTCTCTAACTGATAAATATATAACTAAGTTTTCTAAATACAAAATAATAGTATCTCGAATATGATAACATGTATGTATACATACATTTTAGTCACAAATTTACACTAACAAATTGACGTGTTGTAACAATAAAACATTTTTCTGTCACATTAGTGAAATATTGTACAGCAATTGACGAAAGTATAATTTATCTTGTTAATGATCAAATATTAACCAAATCAATTTCATGTAATGTGTCGTGACAGAATTGTAGTCCGCATATATTACGAATCTATTTTATATTTTTCAAGTATCTTAAAATTTTTCCAAACTTTGTTATAATAATGGATTATTATAAATTATAATTATTTATTATAATTTAGTTAATTTAATTTTTCTATTTATCATATAAAATGTACTCGTCACGATTTCATACAAAATATCCGTGTACATGGAGTCGGCGATGAATTACTTGCAGCAAACAGTACAAATCTCCTACGATTTTATCGATCGAACGATTCGCGATCTGGCCATTGCGGTCGCCGCAATGGTCTGGTGCTCTCGCTCTCCAGCAGATCGTCCTTGATATTATTTCGATCCTTCCAACCGAGCTTGACGGGCACCGGCACTTGCACGACGTACGGGAAGGGCTTTTTCACCGGGACGAGCACCGGCTTCGTCTCGTGCACCTCGTAAGGCTTGTCTACGGGCACTTTAATCGGAACGGCATAACGTGTCTCCACTTCGACCGGTACAGGTTTCTCTGCGATATACGGTTGAGGATCCGGCACTTTAATAGGCACTGGAACCGGCCTCTTGACCGGCACCAGATACGGCTTCTCCACGGGCACTTTAATTCTTACTGGGTACGGTTTAGGCACCTCTACCGGATACGGCCTGGTGACTTCCACGGGATACGGTTTCGGCACTGGTACCGGATACGGCCGATCGACGGCGACCTTGACCGGTACCGGTACCTTCTTCTCGACCTCGTACGGGGTCGGTATCTTGACCGGCACTTTGATCTCGTACGGTACCGGCTTGTCGACAGTAAATGGCTGCGGTATCGGCACCTTTACCTCGACCGGGATCCTTTTCTCAATCGTATACGGCTGCGGCACTGGCACCTCAACTTTGTACGGCACGGGGTTGTCGACCTTCACTTCGTAGGGTACTTGCTTCTCGACTTGATAAGGCTCCGGCACCTCAACCGGTACGTTCACGTAGACCTTGACCGGGTAAGGCACCCTCTTCTCCACCATGTACGGCTGCGGCACGGGCACTTTGATCTCGTAAGGAATGTGCTTGTAGACCGAATATGGAATCTTCCTCTCAATTGTCACGGGTACCGGCACTTTCCGTTCCACGGTTACGACCTTCTCATTGCCCCAGCCCGTGTCCTCGTGAGACCATTCGCTTCTCGGGAATCTCTTCCACGTATCCGCCGTGTCCTTGAAATTGATCTTGCTGGACCACGCGTTAAAGTCCCGGTCTTTCGTGCGTCGAAACGCGAATGTCGAGTCCTGTGAATACTTGCTCCAATCGTCCGCGTCTTCTTCTGGCTCCGCTTCACCGCTCACCGGCTCGTATCCGCCGCTGTCGCCATAATCGTCATCCTCCTTCTTCCCTTTGTCTGGATCTTTTCTAACATTGGAATAAGACTCCCGGACAATCTTGGATTCCGTTGTGGTATTTCCGCCGTCGAGGAGTTTTTCCACTGCCCTCTCGGCCGCCCTTTCAGCTGCCCTTTCTACTGCCAGCTCGGCAGCTCGCTCGAGCTCCTCTCTACGACTGGCCGACGACGTAAGGGCAATCCCGAGGCACAAAAATGCTATTAGACACTCCCGCTGTTTAAAAAAATGTATTTAACATACAATCATTTGTTTAATTTATGTAGCATACTTCATATTAAATTTAAATGTTTAGACTTTTTTTTAACCATTAGCTAATTCATTCATTCTACAGGTGGAATAATAAAATTATAAAATACAAGAGTTATTAATGGCAAATTGATTGATAATAAGTTTTTATCATAAATTTCTTTATAAAGAAAACCTTTTACTATTAAGATATAGAGATACCTGGTGTCCCATAATAGTGCCTTTGCGATCAAGACGATAGGTCGACCTATACTGAATCTAAACGGAAAGTTATCCCACTATTATTTATACACCGTGGACGACTTTCGCCGGTTCAACCAGCTGGACCTTTATAGCCTTGCAGTACCTTATTCGTGACAATTATCTACGCTTAAATGATCATCATTGTTTTGCGGCATAACTACGAGCGTCGTTCATTCGCCAGGAATGAACCATGCTACCTGCTTTAAAACCGAGGCAGTATACGAAACGCTTAAGTAGTTTGAATCGCGGCTCCTCGAGAAAAATGCAAAAGTTTCCATAGAAAAGATTTTTTTTTGCTTCACGCTCAGTTGCTCTGTGCAGATTGGTCCCGGGATTTCTCGCTTGTATTAGTTATCTCTATTAATATCAAAGTTATTGCCGTTTTTTTTTGTATAACGCGCATAAAATATTTTGCAATTTTATTTAACGATCCTATTTGCAATAAAAGTTTTCAATATCGTGAATCTAATTTAGAGAAATATTTACAATTTGTTTGTGCATTAATATCAAGTCTTTACCTACGATTTAGTACAGAAATAAGAAGACGAATTAGATTTAATAAAGGAACAGGAGGTCTTACGAAGTATTATTTGACACACGACAGAAATGCATAAGTTGCCATTTACTATTTTCTAAGCGTTCTAGTTCATTAATCTGTGCGAGAAGAATGCCGGATTAGCGATACTGTTTACGAGTAGCCAATGAAAGCGAATAGGCACTTTCTATGCCGAATCGTAAAACCAAATGATACTTGCATCGCCATATCTTTCCCAGAATATTCAGTTAGATTTTTCAATAAGCAGCAATCTTCTGGCGTTTCTCTTATCTCACGCCGCACGAGTACTTCCGGTGAATGAGTACAGTCTCTCTGAATTTCCACCGACGTTCGATACATATCAAGTATCGCGAATTATACAGATAATTGTGTAGATCCAACAATAAGTCTTATAAAGTAAAATTGAAAGGAGGACAAGGATGAATTTTATAAAACTCCACAATTCGAATAAATAACTCATATCGATTTGTATGTTTATCGATGATACCACACGCTGAACAATCGCAGTATTGTTTGCAAGGTAACGTCGTAAGCTCGCGGAATTGTTGCATTAACTCCATCCCAAATGCAACCTCATTTTTCTGTTACAAGAAACAGACAACGCGCGTTTGCTCACGTATCGCGCACGGTTCGATTGGTACTTTCTTCTACAACAAATTGAATAATTCGAACGAATTTCCCAGATTAGTAACACCAGTGAAACCGAAACCGAACCGGTGTAAAAGTGCTCTCCACACGTCTTGCCTTCTCGAAGTTGCACTTTCCCGCTTTAGCGGCGGTTGTATTAACCACTTAACTGCCTATATTTATACACGTTTCTCGAAACTTTCTTCTGATATTTCCCGGAGATATGAGAAAAAGAAGAACCTCCTTCGTCACCCGGCCAATGACAGCTCCAGCCGGGCGCTGTTTATTCTATTCCGCTTTCGTTTAACTTTATCCCGCGCTGGTATTATGACAATATAAAAAGCGTATCGCGCTAATGTTCGTTGTATTTTTAATAATAATAATGCATCAAATGTACGTAGACCGGACCGAGCAGTATCTTGACAACACGGAAGAGTCCGAGTGAAATCGTAACATATGCCGCTTTGGATACTTGTTACGCGAACTATAATCATTTATTTCGTAAAGTTTGCACTCGCCGTAAAGAAAAGCATAAAGTGATATAAGAGCGACGTATAACCGTAATTGCTTCGCGTGCAAGTACATTAACTGCGACTATATTCCGCATCTGGTAGCGTTCTGCGAAGAGTTTGGGATACACGATACAGATTTGGAAATGTCTCTCTCCGTCTGTAACGTACCTGCCAATATTAAACCGCGATCGTCAGAGAGAAAGTTGCGGAAGATTATAAATTTAGATCCTGTGTTCAAAACAGCGAGAAATAATTTAATTTTTATTATAACAGAAAACGGTACCGTTTCTCTAATAAATGGCCTAGCATAATGCGTTTATTATTACCATCGAAATAAGCTCAGAATTGCGTTAGTCCGTGCTATAAACCTGCGTGAGTTACGCACTTATGTTTACAGTGGCATTTCTACTGACGAACTCGGCTGAAACTAATCTTGAAACGTGATACAGATTAATGATTACATTTTGAAAGTCAATTTAACGTTTGTTATGTCATACGCGATGCAATTGCGATTCAATCGAGAAAATATCTTGGAACATAACCTGATTTTTGTTCATTGTGATTTAATAAATAAATTAACAAAGCTCATTAATAGTTCTAAAACATCTTGTAACATCTTTTCCTGAGATTTAAGGAAAAATAAAATAAGATTAATTGCGGCACTTTTGCAATTTAATCTGACTTTTTAAATTTCTTAAAATCAAATAAAAATATCCAATTTTACTCAGCTAGAGTTATGTGTATTATTTTCAAAAATTTGCAAAATATATAATATACAACAGCATATTCATAAAAATTCTTTCAAGGTACAAGGAAATGTTTCACATACAGTTATTTTGTAATATGTTAAATGTTTTATAATTGCGAAATTGATGATTGATAGAGATACAATGTCGCTTCGAGCTAGCAGCTAACAGTCGGATTAATTGTAAGAAATAATTGCATTTCGATGAACAATATACAGCGTGAGACTTGCCTCTTTTGCGTCGCGCCGCGCGAATGCCAATAAAGCTCGTGTGATTAATTCGCTTCCGCGATTGGCCATTGCACATTTCGTAAATCAAATCACCCTAGTGGCCCAGTGTATTGGCTAAACATTGGTCCACTATTAGTTATATTAGAAATGCATTGGCCAATATTGTCCAACGTAAAGCAGGTATTGGCCATGGAATAAATGTAAATATTGCACGATAAGAATTATATGACATTATAGATGTATATTGGAAGTGCATTGGCTAATAATTAACAATATTACAATATTAAACCAATATTGCTAAATAGATATATTGGCTAAATAAGAGAAGGCGTCCATCTTACAATATCGAAAACACAAGATTTACATTATTTCCCAATATTGCGCCAATACATTGTGCTACTAGGGTATAATGATGATTAATTAAAATCAACTTGACTTAATAAAAATAACTATTAAAGGATACCTACTTACGAATACTTTACCACGTGCAATGTGGTCGATTGCTATTTGCAGTATTGCAGGAAAGGACAGACATTCCATAATCACGGTCAATATCGTCGCGGTTCATTGTTGTATTTTGCACCGATCGATTACATGTCATTCCGGTTGTAATTACGAGGCGGTGAAAGTGAACACGACTATTGGAGTCGTAACGGAAAGAGGCTTTAAACGTATCGCAAGAAGTTAATTGCAACTTACTCGATTACATTCTACTACCATTCTTATCCGCTTAATTATCTTCCTTTACGCGTTTCGGTGAAGTTGTTAATTGACGGCAATTATAGAGACGAGGAATAGGATCGCTGACGTCAAGTCCAACGGGAACGAATTACATTTTTATTCGAAATTTGGGTGATTGGGTCGGAGAAGTCTTTTTATTAAACATCAACCGTTTATTTTCATACTACAACAAAGAAGAATATGACTCCGTCGGTATATACTGAGTGCGATAAAAACGTGTTGCGGAGATGGCATCACACATACTTTCTGTATACGCTCAAGAGTAAAAAATTTCGTACAATGTAAATAAATATTCCCTAAGGAAAAGAGTACATATAGAATGACAAATTACTTGCTTAATTACTTCATTATATCATGTTTAGCCTCGTATTTAAGAGCCTGCCTATCTTACACATCTTCTTTTTCGATTATTACGTATCTTCGAACCGAGAAATGCTCAAAGTACGAAGCCTCTGACAGCTACCTTGTCATTTATATCTGACAATGATTAACTTTAATGAATGACTACACTCTTTGGTATCCCGCATCTATCGGTGTTTGATACCTTCGTCTATCGGCACCGCGACCGGTATCTTAACCGGATAGGGAACAAGTTTCTCAATGTGATACTCGACCGGCTTGCTCACGTGAATCGGCACAGGTCTCTCCACTGGTATCTTTATCGGTACAGGCACGAATTTCTCTACGGCATACGGTACTTGTTTCTCGACTAAATATGGCGCCGGTACGGGAATCTTTACCCTGACCGGTACCGGATGGTCCACCGGAATCGGTATCGGTCTCTCCACCTTCACTCTGACCGGAACCGGCACCGGCTTCTCGACTGGATACGGAACTGGCTTCGCGATTGGTACTGGGTATGGCTTTGATACCGGAACCGGTACCGGTTTGTCCACCAGGATCTTGACAGGATAATGAATGATTTTCTCAACTGGATAGGGGTGAGGTACGTGTACCGGTATCTTCACCGGTACCGGCACTTTTCGTTCTATAGGGAACGGCCGCGGTACTGGGACCTTCACCTCGTAGTGTATCTTTCTCTCGATCGGATACGGCTGCGGGACGTACACTTTGACCGGTACAGGACGGTCCACCGGCACTTTAACCGGATATGGGACCTCCTTGACGACCGGCACCGGCTTTGGAATTTTTATAGGAACTTTAACGAAGACCTTGACGGGATACGGTATTTGCTTTTCGATCGCGTACGGCTGCGGAATCGGCACTTTGACCGGATATAATACTTTCTTCACCACAGGATACCGGATAGTCTTTTCTACAGGGTACGGTACCGCGACTTTCTTTATGACCGTAACAGTTTTATCGTCGTTACCTAAAACTTGATAATCGTTTACGCTTTGTTCGCTCTCCCCACCGCTATCCAATTCAACGCCCAAGTGTTTTTCGTATCCACCTTCGAGGTCATGTTTAAAATGTTGAACGTGGGAGCCTGAAACTGAACGATTATTTTTCGGGTAGGAATTAAATTTAGTCTTGTTAATTAAGTCTAACAGATTTATCATAACATTGCTAGATGAATATGTTAGCTTTTACATCGCTAACTTTATTAAATCTGCCAAAATACTTACATTGACTATCTTTAGGCTCCTCTTGCTCGGTTTTGAATACATCCCTGTTGTAAATGTTTTCTTCTGGCATATAATTGGCTCTATTTTGCCTTACGTAGAGAGGCATAATTTGACGAACATATCGTGTTGCGGGGAAGTGAGTGTACCTGTATACGTGTCTATCATAGCTGTTAGGAATCGGAACACTCATTGCAGTGGCCATAAAGAGTGGCAATAAAAACCTCGCGTGTCCCTGCAAATAGCAAAACCTAAACAATTTCACAAATTTCTTCCGCATTTTAGCACAGAATAAATAAAAGCTACCTAAAGATATTTTTGCATCTGTGGCTTGAAGACAAAATGTTCTATTTTCCAAGAAAGCTTGCAATACTTTATTACAATGAATCGTTTGAACGAGGTACACGTTAGATTCATCATTTTAGAAACAAACTTGAATCAATACCTTTATTAAATAAATCAGAAAATTAATTAATTCCCAAGAGATTACACACTAAATTTGGAGACACATAGCAATCCAAGATATTCACGCTCTACTTTATTTGTAATAATTCTTGTAAAGAAGAAAGTCTAATGAAACAAAAATAGATTTCTCGTATCCTTAAAGAGCTTTTTGTTTCCTGAAATATAAATTATGATACATTGATACAATTATTTTAACATTAATACAAGCTTTAGTATATAAATTTCTCTTTTAGAAAAAGTAATATCACAAAATTACTAAAAGCAAAAGTTTGAAATAAGATTTATTATATAAAAGATGTTTTATGCACTGTATTGCACCCCCCAATGAAATTTTTGCATATCTAACACGAACACACCATTCGAGGAGAAAATGTACACAATTGAATTCTTGACACTGACAACAACAAGCGTTCACAGCACTGAGTATCCTAACAGCGTAAGACGTACCCCATGTCTCATCCTGAACGAAATGGATCTCTTGGGATCTTCTCTGAGAATAGTCTCTTCTCTCTTCGAGCACGTTGCTCGAGTTAACAGTAAATAGATCAGATGTATACTTTTACCACCTTATATATGTGGCTGCCAGAGGCGTGTTACTGATCTAGAGGCTGTACACGCGATGCCTTCTTCAAGAGGGGATGGATCACTTTCGCGTTTCGTTATACGTGCGAAGAGAGTGAAAACATCTTGTCCGCATAAGCAAGAATCTTTTGGAAAAGCGCCGGCACACACTGCTACCAATATACTTATTCGTAAAGGGAGACACGTTTATTGTACCGGTGGCAAGAAATCTCGTTCGCCTCTTTTATAGGAGGTTGCCATTTTCTTCGACCGGTCGTGATCTTGAATTGGAATCATTGTCGCATTTATCGTAGATACAATATACAAAATATATGTTGTTTGAAAAAAACCGCGAATAAAGGGGGAAGAATAAAGTGCAAACGTACGATCTTTAAAAGTTGTTTTAAAAAAAACTGGTTCAGTAAAAACGACTTTCTAAAGATCTACTGGCAACGATAAATCTTCAATAATACCAATTGCTTGTATCGATAACAACGATTCTTATCGCTGAACTTTATGTTACTCGTTCCGATGCGTGACGATGTCTTTACCGCCGGAAACATAATCGGTCACTTGCGAACGTAAACGCGACCATAAATCCGGCGGACTAAACTTCCCCGCTACGCATCGCTGCTTCGCCGAGATAAGCTTCGTCGTACGCAGAAAGTGAAAAGTGTCAAAGACCTTTTCACGTTGGCGCGATTACGGAAACTTGCGCAAAGCGGCTGGGGGTAACCAGTTCCGCAACGTTCGCTAAACATGGTTTTTCGATATTCCCCCAAAGCTCGTAATTAAGGGTATTTGGCTGCAAACGCATAAGTTGAGGGAACAGAGTGAGCTTCGCAATCATGGCGAACGTACACCGATTAATTCTAAATTACATAAATGCTTGTATCGATTATACAATCGAAAACTAAGTTTACCTTTACTCGAGAGCGAGAAAATTATCTAATACAGATATTAATTAAATTATATAAACCGTTTCCTTTAATGCGCGTACTCGTTTCTTACCGGATTACTTATCGGAGCGTTTAAGCTAATCGTACCATGCGTCGACCCGTTATCTGAGACGGTAATCTGAATTGGCGCGAATAGAACGGATCATTTGTTTAGATAGACGTGAAAATTATGTACATGCGGATTTTCGTACGTAAGAGGGAGGTAACAGGTAAACGATGTGACACATTTGCAATGTAATCGTACTTTAACGCGATCGCGATACGAACAATGCGTGTTTTCCCAAGACCATCGCGAGGAGAAAATGACGCTCTCATTGTTTCACATGATGCGCAGGTCGTTTTGTACGGATTTCGCGATGAGCGGCACGCGATCCTGACTGCGATCCGTGGATCACCGATCTTCATCATCGTCTTCCAACGCGCTTGCGTGTCAGATATTTGACGCTCGAGAGCAAGCGCATTATTCGCGATAATTAGTCGTACAGTCCACACGTCATTACCCGCGATTTCGCGAACGTTGTTCGCGAATTTTTCACGATGGATCGCGAGAACGGAGAGAGTTTTGACCGATCGGACGGATCTTCTGTCGAGGATCCACTGGGTTGGGAGAAACCGCGGCGCGATGCGGTGAAGCTTTCAAATCGTCAATTAGCGTTTTTAACGCGAGACTGCATGCAGTCGGCAGATTTTTCACGCTGCGACGATGTCATTATGACTTTTCCGAATGGACATCTTCGCAAAAATTGGCTGTATTCGTTTCGAGGACGAGGAAGTCGAGCGCGGAAGCGCGTGCGGCGCGCTTTGAAGGTGCGCTTCACGCTTCCGGATATCTAGATTATAACATAAATGCGCGAGATTCGACGAGCGATAAAATGAAGGAAGAAACGCATTAGTGCGTGCAAATACAAATATAAGAATAAATTTACTGAAGTCGCTGCTGAAAGATACGCTTTTTAAATCACGCGCCGACGTAGCAACCGCTGTAATAATAGTAATTTTCCGGTCCCACACGTGTGATGGCTGTCTAGTTGAGAAGTCAGTCTTGCGAGACTAATCGTATGGCAATAATTCATATTTCAATGTACTTTTCAATTACTGGCTGTTTTACATGCCGCGCTGAAACTCTCAGTTCTCTCGATTTACGCCTGCAACACTCGCCGCTGACAAGTCAGCGTGTTATCTATTAAAAAAGAGAGGATGATTCGTAAATCAAAGATTCGTGAGTCATTACTAAACGTGATATTTGCGGATTAATTCAAATAAACTTGGCGCGCAAACCTACCTTCGTAATTAATGTTTTCTTAATAACGGCGGAACTACATGTTTGTGCGCTCGTAAACTTTCTTACATCTTTAATATATAGGTTTTGCCTTCACTCTCGAGATCACCGCGTTATTAGACACGTACTTTCTAGCGCATATAAGACAGCGGGAAAAATAATACCATTTTAATTATATTTGTTATTTAATCTTCCGACTTTGGATGTCTCCGTTTAATTTTAAAGCGCCAACATGATAATTATTTAATAAGAATATTCTTCAAGTCGCCAGCAGTAATTAACAACTTCAGTATTTTCTTCACCATATCTGGCATTTTTAATAATGCAGAAAGTTTATTGCGAAAAATATTACATCAGACATGGTTTGAACCTGGACTTCCCTACACTCTAGGCGGGCGTCTCACCGATCCGACCACTGAGAAATGTACATTTTTTCGCAATAAATTTTCTGTATTATTAAAAATGCCATATATGGTCAAGAAAATACTGAAGGTGATAATTATTGTTGCATTTCGTCATTATATCACAAAGCAGGGTTGGGAAGTAACTCGTCACTTGCAACGAAGTTACAGTTACTTCCCCATACAGCACGCATGTCTAAAAGACATCTTTAAGACGTCTTTAAGACTTAAAGATGTCTTAAAGACGTCTTTTAGATATGCGTGCTGTACAGGTTCCTTTGGTAACTCTAACTTAACTTCGGTACTTTCTCTCCGTCTGTAACTTAACTCACAAGTAAACCTACCCAAGTGGGGACACACCGATTTTGATGAGTGTTGAATATGTTGTTTTTCAGCTCAAAATAAGGGACACGTATTCTTTTATACGTGCCCATACGCACTTTTAGGTGGTGAGATACCCTCTTCAAGAAAATTTGATTTTCTCTTTCGGGGCGAATATTGACGAAAGTGTAAGAGCTAGAAAACATTTTTTAAGATTAGTATAATGGGCCAATAAAACATTTTTTAATGAAAGTGGAATGGTTTCAATAGTACTTTAAAACTATGAGCAAAAAGTTTTTAATTTTTTATTTTTTTAATGCCCCCACCACGCAACATTTTTTATTACAATTTTGAACTTTATTATACGGTTGAATTCGTAATAAAGTATAAGGCTTTAATTTGGTGCTAAAAAATTTTTCAAAATTGTAATAAAAAACGTTTGTTGAGTGGTGGGGGTATTTTGAAAAAGAAAAATTAAAAACTTTTTGCTCATAGTTTTTAAGTAAGTACTATTGAAACCATTCAACGTTTATTTTTTAAAAAATTTCTAGCTCTTACACTTTCGTCAAAATTCGCCCCGAAAGAGAAAATCAAATTTTCTTCAAAGGGGTATTTCAACACCTATAAAAATACGTGTCCCTTATTTTGAGCTGAAAAACAACATATTCAACACTCATTAAAATCGGTGCCTCCCCACTTGGGCAAGTTTACTTGTCAGTTACATTTTTTCGATAACTAGCAGCTAATTTAATAGTTACATTAATAGTTACTTTATATATACAATATTAAACCTCCACAGATTGCATCAGGCCTTGTATTTGCGCATAAACGCCTTTATCGACGCTTTACAATTCAAATGCAGATCCGATATTTTTATTTTCGTTGCAAAAAAGTAACTAACTGCAAAGTAACGATTCGTTACTTTTTGAGTAACTGTAAAATTAATTGATTTTACATTAGTTTTTCAACTGCTTAACAAATTTTGATTACATTTACAGCCAATGTAACGCACCTTGTTTATTTATTTTTACGTACAATAACATTTTGCTTTGAACTACATTGTGACTATTGATATCCCCCGTTTATATCCTAGGCTAAAATTATAACAAATTGTCGCTTCTAATAGCAATTACAATAAAACTCCCCTATGCAAGTGTCGATCACTAAAAGTACAAAGTGGATCATGATTCGTTCGCGTCATTACTTTCGCTTATCGCGGATCACATTCTCACAATGCAATTTAGTACACGTTATCCCAAGTATGCTGCTTAAACATTATCTGCAGTAGCTACAGTCGATATTATTTCTCACGTTCCAGATAATTAAGCTACACGTACTGACAGTATCCTCAAAAGATAGTAACATGAAACGAAGAAACAAAAAACTTGGATTTTAACATTGACAACGAAAGTATGCTCATTTAACCTTCATGGTTACAATCATTAAACAAAAATATTGTAGCTTTGGGGCTTTGGTTTCATTTTCCGCAGAACAAATCAATTACACTTGTGAATAATTAAATCTCGTATAAGCTGTAGCACGAAAGAAGCTCTTCAATAGTTTATTTGCAAATTGATGACAAAAATTTAATTTGGAAATTGATTTCATTTTTAAATGTCTTGATTGTATCAACAAATGTGAAAGTGACTAGCTGCTTTACCGGTTACCGTCGTCGAAAGCAGTTGAGAGAAACACCGTTTCTTCTGTGGGACTCGTTCAGTGTGCGATACCAAGCATCCAGCTTTCTTCAATTTAATTTCTTGAGCATTGACGACCGATAACTCGTATAAAAATGTGTAATTTTGAAGAAGAAAGACGCGATCAAACAACGATTCAACCGTACACGATTTAATTTAATTTAAATTAATTTGAATTTTAACGTCTGAAAGTTTTATCAAACTCGTGAAATTGGGCATATCGTTAAATGTGAAAATTATTTTCTCGATTCCGACATTGCGGCATTTAACGATGCGAGCGCGCGTGGGCAGCTCGTTTCAAAGATAACACGAATATCACACCAAATGTCAAATAACTGGCTTGAGATCCTCTCACTCTAAGTGATTAGGTGATAGAAAATTTCGTAACGGAATTACCAACCACGAAGGATAAACACAACGATGGCGAAATTTAAATTATTAGTTTGGCCAATGCGATTTTATTGAAGAAAAGAAATCCTCTTAATTTAAATTGTTCAATTAAATTTCGTAATTCTTCATGGAACACGCATAAGCATAATTACATACGAAATTTGATACGTCTTCCTTTTATTATAGATGTACTGATCGCAACGATCGGGAGTTTCATTCTGTCGTGATTAAATGTCAAATTAAACTTTTATTAAAATGAAGAGGCGCTCTTCGACTCAGGCAAAAAAAAAGAAGAAGCTTCAAATCGTGAATATAAAATCCGCCAAAGCTCTGACATTTCAGCAAGCTACCAGCCTTCTCACGTTACGCTACGGCGTTCGTGATCTCAAGATCTTTGCGGGCCGATATTTTTTTAACGAAGGGCAGTGACGTTGTTCGCTCCGCGTAATTGTCTTAGATGGAACGGTTTCGCGAGTCAAGGCGAAGAGGTGCGGCGGGACAGATAGAGGAAGCGAAAGGACTCCGGTGGGCCTGGAAAACGGACGAAAGGGGAAGTAGACTTCGCGGCAGCGCCGCGATCTTTCTCGGCGATGGCGAAGGGGAGAGACTCTTACTTTCAGCCTCGGCGTCGCGTGCGCTAATGGCGCGATTGCGTAACCGTTCCCGTGCTCGCGGCGGAGACGAGCACGTAAGTCGTTGCTTCAAGTCGTGAGTCAAGTGGCAAAGCCAACGCGCGCGCTCCGACCGAAGTGGGTCGTGCAGAAATTAGTCGCGGATGCATCGGCTTCACCTCCGACAACGGTACCGCAACGGCGCCAGGGGAGCCTCTGCCGCAACGAAACGCTACGATTGGGTAACGAAGGCCGGAATAACGAGGCGTAATCGAAGATCGAACTGCCCCGTTCGCCCTTTCGGACTTCTTCACTCCATTGCGCTTTCGATGCTCCGCGGCTAATTCATCGTAAATCAATACGAGACGAAGCGGAGCACCTTCTATTCTCTCTTTTTCTTCGCGTTTTTTTTGTCTCGAAAGATTTTCTGTCAGATTTATCAGTAAATTAAGAGTTCGTATAATTTTTTTACAAGGATAAAGGTAAAAAAACAATGACGTAAAATTTTATATTTTGCAAAATTATATTTTTCAAAATTTGATGAAAAAACGTGACGGAGAAAGTTAAATCGAGGGCAATCAAAGTCACGGAAGATACCATGTACACACGTGGATTATGTTTTGCATAATTATATCCAATACAAACTTTCAATGAGTACTTTGGGAACACCTTCTGACTTCGTTAGAGCAATTTAATTCCCCGGATTAAGATGATAACTTCTCTGCGGGGGAAATAAACCACCATGGAACACCACCATGGAAATACACTCAGACTTTCATGTCTCCCGGGGGAAATTCTGGAAATATAGGATAATGAAGGTCGAAACGATAAATTAAATATTGATTACCGTATCACATATGCATTTTCCACGTAATTTTTAGGTAAAAAGACGCGATCGAACCATGATTCAACTGTACACGATTTAATTTAGTTTAAATCAATTTGAGTTTTAACGTTTGAAAGTTTTATTAAACTTCTGAAATTCGGCATACCGTTAAATGTGAAAATTATTTATTTTTTATTTTGCGGATCAACTTTTGATTTGATATCTTCTACTAAAGCATTGGTTTGTAAATGTTTATAAAACTGTTAGTTAAATAAAAGTTTGTATATACATAAAATAAAATGACAATATAAAATATAAATTATTCTTTAAATATCAATTTACGGTATACAAGAAAGTTGGAATCAGCAATATAAATTTTAGAAAAAAGGGAAAAGTAATATCAAGGTACATTTAACTACAAAGTAAGTCGTCATTTTTTAAAGTTAGCGTTTTTAATAAAACAACCATTATTACGAATGTTAAAATTTTCTCAAAGCATTCTTTTAAGAAAACAATAGGGAATTCATTCTTAACCATTTTTCGATACACGTGATTATCGAATTAGGGTGGGGTTGAAAATGCAGAGTAGATTACGCTCAAGGTTATCGATTTGACGGAAAACGTGTTGGCGCCGGAAACTGGGTCGACAACTTATCATTTAATTTCATGCTTTCGCCGATAGAATGCAATGACATTTATCAACAAGTAGAAAAGAGCAGAGGTCCAAGATATTTTAAAAACTAGCATTAATCTCACCATTTTTCCTGGACGAATAACAATTTTTCTTTTCATTTTGCATATTTTTTATATATTCTTAAAGTCAGTATCATATCTATATATTACATATTTAAAATTGTACATAATATATAAAAAAATATATTATAATAAGTAATTGAACCTACTTTATTTATTACATTTATGTTGTTTGCAATCTTTTGAAAACATTTTTTCATCCATTCATTACATTGTTATTTTAGAGAAAAAAAGCAACGTATAGGAGGTAAGAAAAGTGAGTAGGTTACATAAAGCACGCCAATAGCACCTATGTACAAGTACTTTATATTAATATTTATTTCGTTTTCTGTAAAAAAATACATATACTTTGCTAATATCGGTACAAAAGTAAGACAAGCGAGCTGCTCTCGAGCGAGAAGATCGCTAAAGACGAGTACATCCCTACTGGTCATTCGTTCTTCCTAACTGGCACACGTCGCCGTGCCGCGTTCTCGTTGCGATCGGATTCAAAGGTACGATGGCCCGATATTTGCGATCGTCTACCGGATACCGTCCCCGATCCCGATCCAGGTACAAAGTGGCGGATATCGTTGCGCCGCACGGCAACGTTTCGGATCGGTAACCTTCGTAACCTAAGACAAGGTCCTCGCAGTTATCCGTCGTCGTCGCTGATGAGATTTGTTGGGCGACGACGATGGAGAACCAACCGGGAGGTAGCGATATTAGTGGTGGCCGTAGTGGTCACCGTAGTGGTGGTGACCAATGTCGCCACCCTCGTATCCACCGCCGTATCCACCGCCGTATCCACCGCCGTATCCACCGCCGTATCCACCGCTGTAGTAGCCGCCGTGGTGCTCGTGATGGACGGGCACAGCTACCGGCACTTTAACCGGGTAGGGCACGGGCTTCTCCACGGGGTAGGGCACAGGCTTCTCGATGTGAACGGGGTACGGCCTGTCGACTGGGACCTTGATTGCTACCGGCACGGGTTTCTCCACCGGGTAAGGTACTGGCTTCTCGACTGGGTACGGATGCGGTACTGGTACTTTGACCGCGACTGGCACAGGCTTCTCAATGTGGACGGGGTACGGCCTGTCAACTGGGACCTTGACGGGGTAGGGTACCGGCTTCTCGACTGGCACAGGCACAGGCTTCTCGATGTGCACGGGGTAGGGCTTGGGCACAGGCACGTGGATGGGACGGTCGACCAGGACTTTGACGGGATAGGGTACGAGCTTCTCGACCGGGTAGGGCTGGGGTACGTGGACTGGGACCTTCACCGGTACCGGAACTGGTTTCTCGACGGGGTACGGCTGCGGCACTAGTACTTTTACCGGTACGTGAACGTGTTTCTCAACGGGATAAGGCTGCGGTACGTAGACCTTGACCGGGACGGGGCGGTCGACCGGTACGTGCACCGGGTAGGGAACCTTCTTCTCCACCGGGTATGGCTGGGGCACGTGTACGGGCACCTTGACGAGGACCTTGACTGGGTAAGGCACGTGCTTCTCAACTGGGTACGGCTGCGGTACGGGCACTTTGACGGGAACCGGTACGGGCTTCTCTACCGGATAGGGCACGTGCTTCTCCACGGGGTAAGGCACGGCGACGTTCTTCACAACGGTCACGGTCTTTACGTGTTCGTGATGATGACCACCGTCGATGTATCCTCCGCCAATGTATCCGCCGTATCCGTGTCCGCCGTATCCGCTGTATCCGTGTCCGCCGTATCCGCCTACATCAAGGCCGATGTGTCCACCGGATCCAATATCGTATCCGCCATCATAGCCGTAGCCGTAGCCAAGACCCAACAGCCCTCGCTTCTCTTGCTTCTTCTCGGACTTGTCTACCGATTTCTCCACTTTCGCGGTCTCCTCCGACAGCACTGTCGCGACCACGATGGCGGCAACTGCCACGTAAACCTGAAAAAAAATACGCAATGTCGTCTGCTCTTACGCTTCATGTGAAATAATGTCAATGTTACGATTTATTGACCCATTCGCGATCGCCCGAGCGTCGCAATCTCTCAATGACGCACATCGAAGAACTGGTTGATAACATTGTATCCGCGAGAATGAGCCTTTCTACTATTAACATATGCAATAAAGCAAATGCGTGTGTCTCCGGCGTCGCGAAGAAGAAAAGAAGAGTGTATGAATTTAACGTACAAATATTTTTTAAACAGTATTCTAGATGAACAATTATTTATCGTCTTCGCGCTTCAATCAAAATCTATTCCGATCCATAGAATTAAATGCACAGGTATTTACATCACCGCACGATGTAGTATGTATCCTCTCGAAACTCTGACCGAAGCTCAGAAATGAATTGCATCAAAATGCCGCGATAACGTATATTGCGTACGAAGACGATACGTTCACTTCGCAATAAAGTGAAACTGCTTTAAAAATGGCGCAACCGCCGAGCGTTGGCAAATTGCGGAAAGTCCTATCGAAAAAAGAAAATGAAACACTTGTTCGAGCAACTCGTTACGCGGAGTAACGCGTGACTTCTCGAATCTATCGCGACGAGGGCTCTCCGTCGAACGATTCACACCCCCGATTATCGTCCCGCGAGACTCTCCGTCGTCTCGTTTCACTTGTCGCAGGTGCCCTCGTCTAATCGGGCCTCTTCGGTACACGGGAGATTTCTACTCCCGAGGAGAGCCGGTCGTTCTCCGCGGCGGCGCGGCGGCCCGGACGAGAGGTATCGAAGTATCGAAGTCGAACTACGGCGACGTACCAGGATTCTCATTTTTGCTCTCACGATGTTCCGGGTGCGTCCAGGAGTGAACTGGATGCTGATTGCCGTCGATTCCTGGCCTTATATACGCGGCACACTTTCGCCTTCGCCACCCGGGGGCCCGCCGGGTCCGGGGCCCCAAGTCGTATACCCCCACGTTACACCTCTTTGTTCAGCTACGACGACGACGGTCCCACCGTCCCGAGCGACCACCACTCCCCTTTGGGACAGTACGCCCCACTCCCCCTCCCCTACGAGTACGCGAAGAAACGCTCCTCTCCTTCTTCAACGAGCGGGTTTCGCTCTCTTCCTCCTCCGTCCGGGTGCTCGCGCGCGCGCGCAAAGCTTGACTTCTTTCTTTTTCCTCTCGTCGCATATCTTCGCAGGTACTCCGGCTGCGCTTTGGTTTTATGCGATACTTTCTCTGAAGCCACGGCGAACATACCGATCGTCACCGCCGTGAACTCCCCTTGGTGTCGGAAGCTGCCGACGGGACATCGATCGTGTCCGCGTGCCTTCCCTAGTTCGGGCGAACGCCCGGATTAACCCGGTACGTGAAAAGTCGCCTCTTCGCACGTAACGTTCTGCCCGCAGAGCCCGGCCTGGACGGGTCACGATCCGTTCGCCAGTAAATCTGTCAGGCTGATACGGATATATATCGGGTAGGAACGCGACACACGCGTCAACCCGAGCGACGCCGCCGCGTCGGCTGTCACTGTGTGCCCGCGTTGGCGTTTTACGTCCCGCGCGAGAGAGATTTATACGTCGATCGCGAGTTAAATCAAATTTCGCGTCGAGTCTCGCCGATTCTTGGCGTTGCACCTGACGCAATCCGGCGACGTTCCGTTAATTCCCCACCTTGGGGACCGACCCGTTTCGAAACGCGGTTAAAGTGCGCCCGAACCGAGCTCCCGACTTTTACTATGCGTGCCGTAGTTCCTCGAGGTACAAGTACCTCGCGACCGGAGCGGAAATCGGGCGAAACCCTTCCGGGGGTCTCGATCGCAACCGGCGAAACGCGCAATCGGGGATTGCGCCTTTTACGAAACTCGCTGCTTTATTACCGCCAACTGCCGATCGATCCATCGTCCGATCGAGCACGAGAGGATCGTACATTCTCACTCGGCTCCATTGATATATTATCTCTTTCTTTTTGTATACCAATTTACGATGAATTACATGCTGTGTATATAAATGCGAGCGTGCACGTAGGGCATTGACGTACGCCAACCCAGTTTCTCTCTGTTCGCAAATTATACTAATTTCCTATCCTTTTCCTGCAATTCCGTGCTCTCCCGCGAGAATGCATAATTCGCATTCCAGCGTTACGTCTGCTCTCCCGTGTGTCTTCAACATAATAAATTTCCCGCTTTTCACTCCGCCGCTTCCGAATAGCTCGCAATACCCACGGCCGGGCCGTAGAAAGGTTGCCCCTCCCGCTTTATTATTTCACCCGCGATTTCAGATTCGCGCGACGGACGTGGCGCCTCGGACACTCGACTCTTAACTTGCGTGGGATGACGTGTAGCTCCGTGCTAGCGCGACAGAGTAGTAACGGTAGGGTCCTCGGTTCGATCCCCGGCCCTCGTCCCGCATATTTTCTCGTCAAGGGAAATTTCAAAAACTCGGCGCTCGAACAAGCTTTAGGCGCCTGATGGTGGATTCATATGCTCAATCACGATTGAGCACATGAATTTAAAGGAATTTTGAGAAATATCACGTTCCCACAAAGGGGTAAACTTTTAAAAATTTGGACTTTTAACTCGCGTTAATTATACAATTTGTCCGCTGAGAAGAAGTACACTTAAAAGGGGAGACTCGCCAGCTGATCCTCTCAGCCTCAGCGACGACGTGAATAGACTCGAGAGAGCTTGCTCGGTAGACGAGCGGGAGCTAAACGGCAGCTTTTTCGAATTATACAAGAGATTTTCCTTTCGTTTTCCAACATCTTTCCCCGCGAAAACCCGTCGCACGCCGGTCGCGCTGACGCAACGTAACGCACGTTTCAGTCTACGGTGCCGTTGAATACGTCATTTTTCGTGGCGATCGACTGCAACGGTCACGCGAATCGCGCGCGGATCAACGTCGTCATCCATCCTCTCCCTTTCGCCATCACCGTTCCGTTTTCGTCCTCACCTCGCCCGCGTACGCGGTGCCCAACGCCTCGTAACGGCGCCACGTAATAGCAAACGTACGTGCATGCAGATGCACATGGCACAGTGCACAGGCAGCGCTAGGACTTATCTCCCGCCGATCTCGTGGGTGTACCCGCTGCTCCCTTTCGTGGGACACGCGGGGTCCCACGTCACGATCTCGCTCCGAGCCGGTCGGCCGGCGAAGTTCCGTTTTCCTCCTCCTCCTCCTCCGCCTAGCACGCGGCCAAGTATGTCGATGTTTACCGGCGCATTATCCACGGGACGTGATCACCTTACGCGACAGCGCCGCACGGTATTATATCAGCTCCACCCAGCAAATGATACCGAAGCTGCTCGCGGAAATCCACGCGGAGTTACAAGTTGTTTTTCTTTCTCTTTTCACGGGCGAAAGCGACGTGTTCCGCGATGCGGAATGGAGGAAGAGGAAAAGAGATTCCCCTTTTCCGTCGAGAGATACAATTTCGCGCGCTTTAATTCATCATGTAACGTATGACGGGTCGGACAAAAGTTCTCGAAAGTGATTTCATAATCTGACACAGAAAGAACTGATTTTCTGTAAAGGCGCAGTAGAATTTGAATTGGAATGAGAGAAAGTGAGCTCGACGAGCGAGCTGCCAATGCGAGATGCGTTTCTTCTACAAAGGGAGCAATTAAGAATCCGCACATGTCGATTACGGGATCGAAAACATTTATATAAAAATGTTCTCGTCGCGTGTCCCATGCCTAATTTGCACTTTCTACGACGCGATTTCGTTGCGTTCGCACTCGTCCTTCTGGCTATTAATTATAACTAACGAGGGGCGCTCGGTGTCTCCGATCTTTTAATCAAGTTGCTCGTAAAGCTAGCGTTTTCTGATTAAAAAGATCCGCGTCGAAATGATCGAGGCCGCCTGGCATTCAGGGCGAAGGTCTCGCCTCGGCTCCGTTCAACCGTGCAACCCAATTTAATCGCCTTTCCTCGCGGGACGATTCTTTCCCCTTGAATACCAATGCGACGCCTCGCTCCGACTCTCCCGCGATGCCATTTGGATGCGCTCGCCCACCCGTCAAGTGTGGGCAGAGACAAGAAAGGTTAATCGATAAAATTTGCCAGTAAAAACAGCCGCAACTGCGAAAGCAGGTGGCGGCGGGTTTCGCAACGCCGCAAAAATTTATGCCGAATTTCATATTCCGGCGCCTAGGAATTTTATCCGCTGCATCTGAATTCGGGCTTACGATAATCAGCTCTCGCCCGTAATTTCGCGTCTACGCCATAGCGCGCAGACCGCCGCGCGATAATCGGAGGTATCGTAATTAATGGACGACTGTTTATACGCCGGTTGTAGCGTCGATTGTAAAATTGTAAAATCAATTATAAAATTAATACCCTGCAAACGCTGTCTTTCTCAACGTACAGCAATGAATCCGAGGCTCGAGCCTGCGTGGGTGTTTATAAGCTGCGCGTGGCTTACCGCGGTGTGTTTAGCCTGGGAAATCGTCGATTTCATTAATTTCGTCGATGATTTCACGCACGCACCGACAGTCGTAACAAACATACACGTGTACTCGCGCTCGGACGTCCGCGCGTTACGACACTCGTCGTGTCTTTTCAAACGTCCCGCCCGACGGGTCGGCGGGCGGAGGGGAAAGTGGAAGTGTCGGAATAACGATCGTAATTCCGAGCCGCGGTCCCCCGGGTGGATCGCCCGGCCGGTGTTACGTAAAGGTCGTTGCCGATGAAGAGTCTCTCTCGGTGAAACGGCGGCGTGCCCACCGAGTTTATTGCCGAGCGTGTCCTGTCTCTTTCTCTCTCTCTCTTTCTCCCGCGCGGCCTACCTGACGGCGACGCCGGTATAGGCGCGCGCGATGACGGCGAGAGTGGCCCCAGAGTACTGTGTCTACCGTCATATTACACAGGTCCATAGAAACCGAGATTCCCCGTGACCCCGCCGACCCCGTTGACACTGGCCTTGAGGATCTCCTCAAGGCTCGCGAAAATTGACAGCTCGGACGTGACCACCGCGCGTCGCCTATCTTTAGAAACCACCTCCCGGCTGGAATCTAGACCAGTCGTGAATAAATAAGCGGATCTCTCGACATAATTTCCCCCCTCTGATATTTTGTAAACGGCAAACATATAAATATACAGAGGAAGTCCCTCAGTTATGAGGCAGCTTTCTAATACGAGACAGCGGATTTTCAGCGCCCAAGTTCAGTCGCAAATCTTCTTCCGCGACGAATCCACGATCTAACAATGAATTTTTCACTAATTGTAAGCAGATTTCGCTCCATGGGACAATAAATTCGTGGTATGGAATCGGCTGACGATAATTAGGGGATAATGATAATTCGTATTAAAATACACCGTCTCTTTTACGGTCGCGTGCGGAAATTGCCGGCCAGTAACAATTTTTGCTCCTCATTTGCACAAGTGAAAAGTAAAGTTCGCACTTTCGTGAGTGGCGACTGATGTAAGCACAACCGTGTGATATAAACATTTGATCTAACGAACGTTCAATATTTACAGATAACTGAAAAGATTGTGTCGCTGATCGGATAATCGTAATGAAATTCGCGTGATCTTCGCCTTACGCGAACTTTCTTCTATCCTTTCTCGTTCCGTTAACACACAATTCTCTCCGAGCGGTAATATCTCACGGTATTATGCGTCACAAAGTCAGTTAATTAAATAAGCGCGACAGAAAGGGGCACGTTGGTGTAACGAATGACCGTCAACTTTTCGCATTACCGGGACACTTTACGCTCTTCAAGTTTGCCCCCCACGCCTGAAATATTTATTTTCGCGCGGATACATGCGAGGCTGATTAAATGCGTCATTAAGTGTGTCGAGATATATGCGTAAGAGGTATGATATAAGTTAATTAGCTTTCTCTCATATTTTATAGGAATTTCGTGGCCGGGGTCCTCCAGTTTCAGCTGTATCGCTCGCTGTGCCAGGCTGCGGGGCAGAGGTTCGGTGTTGACAATCCGAGGAGGCCGCTGCACAGATGCGACTTTTACAGAAGGCCCGAGGCCGGCAGGATCTTGGGGTGAGATACGAAAAGTCCATTGAATTATCGTGCACTTAAAACCTTTGCGTCATTAATTTGCGCCACGTCTTGCGTAAAATCTGCCGAGCACGAAAAGCGGACGTGATGGCATAAAGGCCCGCATCTTTTAATAATCAGCTTTTAATCAGCGCATGCACGCGTGCTTTCGCAACGGCGCGGTTTCTTTACGGCGCGAAAACGCGACGAGGTCGACCGCGGCCTCGCCGAATTCGCTCGCGAAACGGAAACGCGCGGGGAGGAAAAACGAGCGTTTCTCACGCCGCGCTTGCGTAGCGTGTTGTATTTTTTATTATAATTAAAAAAGCTGCGCCGCTAGTTCGAGCCATTTCGAGCCATGTCCGGCAGGCAATCGTTACGCGGGTGCGCAAAGCAAGCAGAAAAACGCAAGTGCCGGCTAAACGGTGCATTAAGGCCCCATGAAACGCACAGGTGAATACGTAACTCGGTAACTTGTTTGAGTATCCGATGTTAATTATGTATAATTGAAAAGAGATGTCGACACGGAACTTTTTAATTTACGCGACACGTATTTGGGATAACGATGAGTCGAGGATACGCCGGGCATCGCGTTAAAGTGCCCGCGCACTTTGAGAGGGCTAAAGATTATCTGAATGAGTCTAAATTGAAAAACTGCGTTGCAATCTAGGTCGAATAAAAAAATGTAGATCACGGAGAATGACACAACATCGAGAGAAAGGAAGCAGGGCGGAGGAAACCGTTCATTGATACTGCGACCTCACCGTTTGTCTACTGCTTTATGCACAATTTTTTTCCTCGGCGCAGAACACTTTTTAAAAAGTTAGATTTGCAATATCTCTTTTAAAACGTAAGAAAGAATCGTTCCACGAGTTAAACTGGCAGGTGGTTTATTCAAATTATCCCGACGTTTCGGCCGTCCGGCTTGCGGTCCTTTTCAAGAAAATAATGTAGACGTCGACTGATCTCTTTCGCAAGGCGGTACCTCGATTTTACGCAATTTTCGGCTTTTGTGTTTGAACGCTCATTCTGGTCCAGAATGCGACGAAACAAAAAGAATAACCAGAGATTGCGTAAAATTGAGACACGACCTTGCGAAAGAGATCAGTCGGACATGTTAATCAGTTAGCTTTTTTAATTTTAATATAATTTAATTTATTGCAAAAGAGATACAGCGAAAGAGAGAGTAATACAAAAAGATCGAAAGCAAAAGGTAAGACACTGACAAGGTTACCGTTACAAAGCCTACCCGCTGAAGTTTGATATGAAATAGAGGTTGGACAAAACGCTACGGAAGGATACATATAGGACATGTGTCGGCAGTGTTAGACAAGAGAAAAAGCAAGAAAAGTTGCTGCTGAGGAACGAAAAGAGACGAGAGAGGAAGATGATCTAATGGAAGATGGTAGCTTATTACAGTATTTGGCGGCACAGTACGTAAAAGAGGCTCGAAATTTAGTGGAGCGATGGGAGAGGAAAGATTGTTATAATGTTAAAAAGACGTTGACATCCATCCTGGGCATCAATCGAAGCAACTATGTTGAAAGGCGCGTCTATCCGAAGCACCGGTAGGACAAGTAATTTTGTCCAAGGATTGCAGCGTGTTAGAATGGCATTTAAAATCGATTCTGCACTACATTGGATACGACTGCATCTTAATTTATTTAACTTATTTTGCAGGGTTTAACGTTAAACGTGATTAGCTCTCGGCTTCTTAATTTTCGCCGTGCTAAGAATATCGTCGAATAAAAAGACGGTACTTACGAAGGCAACGCTACGTTTCTTTTATTGCCCATTTCGCTTTCAAAATTTTGCTAATTAATGCAATTCCACAAACGAGACGTTCTTGACTCGACTTAACCCGATGGCCATACAGCCGGAGCCGGATTCCCAAAATGTCAAGAATCCGCGGAATTTCACAGCAAGGCGGGGCCGCGAATTCGATCGACGACGCCTCATTCGGGGTCTTGACATTTTGTCCCCGAATCTTTTTAAGATTCAAGGTTAGCATTTTTATCTACGCGAAGTTAATGTACGCGTGATGGGCATAGAAGCTGGGACTTCCTGAAAAGAGACCGAAGAGTCGCGCCTTGTCGCGCCGGCTGATCTTTTGCCGATCGTCGCGACTAAATATAGAAACGGATGGAATACTAATTCCTATATTTTAAAAAAAATTACACGACGTGCTCGTATCAAGCGCGACATCGTAATTTTTATTTGTCACCTCGCTGAATGAATAAAAAAATTTATAATCCATGAGTTAATGACACAAATATAAAAAATAACCTTTTTCAAAAAGACGGTGAAAAAAGACGCTAAGTATAGGCGCCATCCAATCAAGAATTATCTAATTTAATTATTTGGATATATTTTATTAGAAAAAAAACATTTTAATTTTCCCTACAAAAGTAATGATATCATTAAATAGCGCCAACTAATATGGGTATTTATACAAACTGGATACTTTATTGTTTTAAAATTTTATATTCTAACAATTTCGAGCATAAGATTTTACCGAAAGAAATAAAGGAGACAATAATATTAATGAGACAAATTTTTAATACTTATTCAATAAAAGTATGCAAACCACTCCAATACAAATAAGCATTTTATTAAAAGATGGCCTTTTCTAATTTAATTGTTGAATAAATATCCTGATTCACGACACTGTTGTTTATTTAAAAAAGTTGGCGCTGCTAAACGAAATGTTAATTACGCTTTTCCTCCTTCCTTACAAGCATCAAACTCTCTCTTTCTTTATCAAAAGTATAAATTACATACTTTTTAGCCATTGACTTTACGAAGATAAATTAGAGACTTTATTTCAGACTAGGTCGCCTGCGGCCCGACAATTTAGTTTTACATCGCCACTGGAGCGTCCAGTTGAACTTCGCATTTATCCGCTTGCAGAACCGCGTCCGTTGCGTGTACTTCGCGCGTAACTATATTTGGAATATGGAGCACGAAATCTCTAGGACGATTTCGCCATTTATAATTGCGCGTCTTTACAATGTTTGTTCTCGCGTGATTCTCTTCCAAATAATCCCTCGTCAACTTGGACACTAACTGCTTGATTGACTTGAATTCATCGAAGAACGTATCGACAATTGCGAGAGAGAAAGGGAGAGTAGCCAATGCAACAATTCTAAATCGGATTCGAGTCTATTATGACAATCTTTATATAAATTTCTGAGTTCTGGTATTTCCTTTTTACGATACATTTTTCCCTCCTCACTAACATACGCGACTCGACGTATATTAAAATCCAAAGGTGACGTCTGGTAAGTCTGGACTACTTTTAAATCGGTTCAGATTCTTAAATTTCCCAACGGCCGTCCTCTCTGAGAAACTCTCTGTGTCGCGTCTCGCACGGCTCCCCGTGCACTGAAAAAAAAATCTGATAGATTCAACCAGTCGTTAGAAAATGGACGAATCAGAATTCTTTTAGGATTTACCAGATTTGTAGTGAAGTCTAGCAAACTTCTGGTTATGAAATATCTTTCATGGTAAATCCTAAAGGTATTCCGATTGGTCCATTTTCTAACAGACGACTGGTTGAATCTATCAGATTCTTTTTTTCAGCGTGAGGACAATAAAAATGCGCGTTTTCAAGCGAGCGATCGAATAAATGGCCAAATAAAATGTAGGCAACGTACACACGAGTGATACAACGCGCAATAATACAGCCAACTGCCTCGAGAAAGGTGGTGCTGAGCGGCCGCTAAGCGGCTCTTTAGCAGCCGGAGCAGCGTCTTTTCCATGTTTACGCCGCGGCGCCGCGGTCTCGTGCGGCGCGCAGACGTACGGGATTGCGGTTTTGCGTCGTTGATTACGGGGCGCACATTATGCACGCGATCGTGATCCCCGGCGAGTGTTGCAAGATGCGTGCGCCGCGGTAATGACGCTTATTGTTAAGATCGTATCGGCCTACCGTGGCGAGACACACGCGGGATTTTGACACACGGCGCCTTTATTAACGGCGCGCCCGCCTGCACTTGCCTCGCACTTGCCAAGCCGAACAATCCTCGTCGTTATCCACGCGGCTGGTCCGCGTAGAATTTCATTGAGCGCGGATCGCGCGTGGCCGGGCATTATATCACCGATCGCCTCGCGATCGGATCTCGGCCGCCTTCTCGGAGAGCGATCCGGCGGTTTATCTGGGTCAACGAGAGGGAAATCTTCGCTCGCGCGGTTCTGCAATTTCGCCGGTGCGCCGGCCAGACGTTTGTCCTCGCGGCATCATTGCGATTGCGTCGTTTCTACAATTTTATTTAATCGGAGACGAGTGTATCCCGATAATAACGAGTATGGACGGCCATTTACGGAGAGCGGGGACGTGGTTCTTAGTTCGCGGAACGGGCGGACGCACGTAATCTCGGCTCGACATAAAGCTGGCAAAACTGCAAAAACATGGGCGTTTATAATCAGTACGCGCGGTATCGATATTACACATCGATATTTATATAATTTCCCCCCGCGGTTACGTGGGTAAAAGTTTCTGGCGGTAATGCGCGCGTGATTTCCATATTTATTAAAGACACAAAGTGGTAACAAATGTACGAACACGCAATTTTCATATGTTGCGAAAGTGCCAACCAGTTAAAATTAATTATAGCTTCGCAAAGATGTTTGTTTCATTAGAATTTATAATTTTCTTTTTTTAATTGACCTTGGTCGACGCGCAAAATATCTCGGGCGGCTAGATCCCGGCGCGTGTCGAGAGATAATAAAATCGGTGCCGCGCACGCGCAGACGTGAGAATCGCGAGAGGCGCGAAATCGCGGGACCGCCCCATCCGTCGTCGGCGCGAAAGGAGCGAAATAACGCACGCGCTCGGCTCAAACGCCCGTGTTTTCCCGGCAGTTATGAAATCGCATTCGCGTTAAAGGGTTACATAAAATGACAAAAAGCATCGGGCGGTTTTATTCTAACGTGATAATTTATGTTAGAAACGCTCCCCGTCTCTTTTACGATGCACTCGCCAGGCCCGCGGACTCGTTCGCGCACATTTACAGGCGTAACGCGGGCGAAGTTTTATAGACGTGGAAAGTTGCGCGATCCTCTTGGCGAGCGGAAACTCGATAAGGATTGTTCCGTGTTTGAAGGTGGTTCTACCAAGAGATCGAAATCTGCTGGCAGGAGGCCAACTTGCCGTGGCATCCTGCAATAAAGCAGTTTTCGTCGAAGCCGAACTAATCTCTCGATAGAACATAACATTTAACCGCAATGTGCACCGATACGCGATCAAGTGATGAATATGAATATAATGAAAGTAATATCAATAAATATCAAGCAACTTGGGTATTTTCTTGCCCATATATCTGGCACTTTTAATAGTACAGAAAATTTATTGCGAAAAATATTACCTCAGCCAGGGTTTGAACCCTGGACACTTCCCTGCGCTCTAGACGGGCGTCTCACCAATTGGACCACTGAGGCATGTGGTAATATTTATCGCAATAAATTTTCCGTGTTATTAAAAATGCCAGATATGGTCAAGAAAATACTAATTAATTACTGCTGGCGACTTGAAGTATATTCTTAGTAATAAATATCAAATGTAAGTAAATAACGAAATTTTTTGAATAATTCTAAGCCTCGGCCACAAAATTTATGTCACGCCACCCAAATTAATTGCGATTTTGATTACGCGAGCGCTGTAATGTGCAATATTGAATTATGCGCAAAACTCGAGCGGGAGATTTACGGATCAAAATGGCGATTAATTGGTGCGAGCAATCGTTGAATAAATGCGCGAAGAAATGGGGAATTTCCAGTGACCGCACTCGTCTATAATGAGCGATAAATGCGTCGCGGTACAACGAATTAAATCGCATTTATATTATTAGAACGTCTCTCCGAATGTGTCCCGGCTTTTTTATCGGCCGCCGTTGCTCAAACATGCGGTCGATACGCTCGACACGTTTACGTACCGTCGACGTACGGACGGAAAATCAGCCGAAGATCGCGATTTCATCGACCAAGATCGCGCCGACTTCCTGCAATCGAAGGACGAATCTCTCGAACTCTCGCTTTACCGCGCATGTCGGCGATGACGGCGACGTCGCGCCGATTGCGAAAGCGCGGTATACGCGGTAAAAATGAAAAGAAAAGGAAAAGAAAAGAGAAATAGCGTGCGTGTGTCGCGTAGAGGAACGCGAGAGAGTCCGTGGCGCGGCGAAGGAGACTCGACGCTCGGGACAGTAAAGCTAAGGTCGATATTCATAGTCGACTCTTATTCCAAAATCATCTTAAGCGTTGTCTTAAAAGGCTAATACGGCTCTGGTTAAACCCTGGCAAAAATAAAAAGTTTCATAAGTATTTATATAGCGTTTACGTGAGCGTTTGCAGGAGTTCGTTGAGAGTTTAGAAACAGTCAATAGAGAATTTGTAGAGCGGAAATTGCAACGCTGCGGCGTTTAGAAGACGTTTGTATATAGCATTTTTTAACTTAGCGTTGTAGAACTTTTATGAAACGTTATATACAGTATTTTATAAGCGTTCCGAAAGCGTTCAAAACACAACGGCGTTGTGTAAGCATTTTCATAAAGTTTGTTAAAACATATGAACTTTAAAAAAACCTTCATTCAACGGTTATCAACGCTTCATAAAGCTTGTTATTTTCGCCAGGGAAGCCAACGACACACGATACTATTTTTCCTACTGGATTGCGTAGGAGAACCAATAAGGTTACAGAGTTTTAGATCAGGTGACTTAAGCCAACGGCACACGGTACTATTTTTCCTACTGGATTGTTTACGAGAGCCAATCCGGATGCGGAGTTTTAGATCAGGTGACTTAAGGCTAAACCCTGATTGGCTCTCGTAGCCAATCTAGTAGGAAAAATAGTATCGTGCGCCGTTGGCTTTAGCTTAACGGCGCGCTGCGTTACGCGTTGCACTTCCGTTTTCACTGGCCGAGATCCGGGGGGCGTCGCACGCGGATGGGAAGAACTCGCGGGAAAATAGCCGCCGATATTTCAATATGAAAATCCGCGAACAAATCGATCGAAATGCCGACGCCTGCGGACTCGAGCACGCGATGTATTCGAACGCAGCTGTAAAATCGGAAAGGCAGTCTCGCAAAGTGGTCTTCTGTTTGAATAATTTTTCGAGCGACACGCGAGGAAATCTCGTAGACCGTAACACTTGTTCAATCTAATGCTGCTTGTTTAATACAATCTAATCTTGCTTAATCTCTGCTCTTCGTGTTGTTTCGAGTTTTCTACAGTTATTCGACACAATTTCTCTTTCGCGTACTCAAAAATATCGTAAAGATTCCATTTTATTCACCGGATCTTTATACGGACCTGGAGAATTTCCTACAATTGAAAACTTAACGTGTGGCGTCTTCTCATTTTATTTCGTTTCTTTAAGCAGCAACTTTTAAGCAGTGGGACATAAATTTTGTGGTCAAGGTTTAGATCGCAGTTCCGCCTGGAATTATTCAAAAGGTTTCGTTATTTATTCACATTTTATATTTCTATTAGATTCTGTTCATTCTGCTCATATTCATCAATGCTACTTGATCACGTATCGATTTGCTGAATTGCAAAAAAGGTGCGCGACATCACGGTTGACTTATGCATTCGCTTAACACACCGGCACCGCGGTGATTTAAACGCAAATGCAAATTGGCACTTCGTCCTTGGACGCCACGGACGATCGCGCGGAGGATCGGAAAGGAATCGTTTGAAAGTGCTGTCCCGCGATCGAGAAACGGCAACAAGGTTTTGCGGTACACTGTACAACATTTACGCCTTGAATGCAATTGAGAGTAACTGCCGCGTAACTGTTCCCTTCTGAATGCATGAAATCGCCCCTGCCCACGATCGCAGAAACCAAAACACGATTTAAGTGACCGACAATGAGAGCGCAATCATATATCCGTTTTAACTCGCTGTTACACATCCGTCCGTTTACAGTAATTTACAGTAATTTACCGTTATTGTGGATCCTTCAGTGACACTTTCACCGTTCAGTCTCTCATTTCTCCGTAAAATCTGATATCTGTCCCTCTGTTATTCTGCTAAATCATCTTATTTAATCCTCAGTGTTTGTTGTAAACAAAACTTTGCCAAAATTTGTCCTACAAAGCTACGTATAAAAGCGCTGTTCCTTGCTCTAGATTTTTATTCACTTTAAATGTTGTACTTTGACACTTTCCTCTTTTTCTCTCTCTCTCTCTCTCTCTCACGTTTTATTACAAAAGACTGCATCTTATAAAAGTGCTAGATTTAAATGCGGTGCTACAGCAATGCTAATGACGAGATCAAAACTGTTTTTAGATGTACAATTAGTTACAAGTATATTATTAAGATGTAGTCAATAACGTCTCTGTAAAGTAAAAATTTCGTAGAGAAGTTTCCCCCACCTCTCTCTCTCTCACCTATCTTGAATTAAGTATTCTTGAATTAACTATTCTTGAATTAAGTAATTCCGTCAGACACTTACTGTTCTTTATTATACTTTCGCGATGAGTTTATGCACCTGCTTGTTGATACACACATACATACACACACACTCACACGCAAACACATCGGCAAAACGTTCGTCTCCTCGCAGCATCTCGGCGTTGCGAAATGCACCGCCCGTCGGCAGGAAAGTACCGATTTCGCCTACGTGCCGAACACCGGAAATTATGTGATCGATATAAATTACGGTTAAAGGCTGTGAGAGAGAGAGAGAGAGAGAGAGAGAGAGAGAGAGAGAGAGAGAGAGAGAGGGGGGGGGGAAGGGGGAGAAGGAGATCGGACTTCTCGAGATGTATCGAGATGCTTTTACCAATTGAATTCATTTTCCACGAGAGGCGTGAATGTGCACGAATGTTTCTTACTCAATGCGAGTAAATCGAAAACGGATTGACGATGGGGAATCGATGTCGGCGAGCAGTATCTCTCTTGCCGTCTCGTGACGCCGCGATCGCCATTGACGTTATCCGTCGGTCGCGCTTTCCGATAACGCAAAATTACCGCAAATTGCCCCAAGAGTGTCGAGATGTGATCTACGCGCAATTTCGGCGCGGAAATGATCGTGGACACGTATAATAATTGTCGAGATTGATTTGATTCGTCCAACCTGGTAGACATAGCCATATATTGAATATAGCTGTGCAAACGAAACGTCTTTTAAAACTGGAGTACAATCAATTGTATGTTAATTGGATCAAGATATACAAATGACCCTTATATAAATTCATTGAATAAATTCATAGAAAGAACACAAGTCGGGCGCATTGTTAAATCGCGTTGCTCGCCAGAAGAAGAGCCAGCACGCGGCAACATTCGATACACGCAAAAACACATCTAAAGGCCCGCGTCCACGTTGCTAGAACTTGGTCCAAGTTCTAGTTTCAAGAGAAACGTGCAGCCAATCGGCTTGCAGCTATTCCATAAGAGCTGCAAGTTGGATTGGTTACACATTTCTCGCAACTGGAACCTGGACCAAGTTGTAGAATCGTGGACACAGGCCTTTAAAGAAGTTGGCAGTTAAAAGCCCGTTAATCCACTTGGTGAACGTTGCCGCGATACGCCGCGATTATGCATAAAGGAAAAGTTGCGAGATTCGCCGTTGATCCACCGATCGATTTGAGAGGCCGCGATCAGGCGCGGGATACCGTCCACCGCAGCCGCCACCGTTGCGTAACCGCCGCGCGTCTAAACAGTCACCTCCGTCGGCACCGTGCACCAGTTCTCAGGGACCGCGGAGCGTCGCCTTCGGAGTCGCTTTAATCTGAAATCAGCGTTACGGACGTAGCAGACGACGATCGTCCGATCGGCCGACAGTGTCGATGGCCTAATCCGCATTCATTTGCGATCAATCATCCCCGGCCGCTGAGGCATATTGTCTCGCTTCCCCGATTAAATTTGCGTATCAATTAATTTGGGAGGAGCGACGGGACGGGAATGTTGTAACGGATGTCTGCGTCCTTTTACTGCTCCGGGGCGATTGTGTTTTTATTCCCGCGGACTAAGAAATAGCCGAGAAGTAAAAAGCGCCTGGACATTTTTTTTTTCATTCTGGAAAGTATGCGACGTCTCGCTTTCGAGTCGTGACCTATACCTGAAGTTAAAATCGCGCGACATTACAGCCAAACGCGCACGTCTCGAGGAATCGCTGTTTATGCATCGTTTCTACGGGGAAAACGAAGCTTATAACGCAAGAAATGGATTTTAAGATATTTCTGACAGTTTCACGTAACTCATATTTCTTTCAAGTTACATTTTTTCATCTCGGAGTAACGAAGAGGTGACGAGCAATGTCGTCGGGGAGATAGGTCAGGTCTGAAATAAAGTGTCTAAAATAGAGACCGATGATGTGGCCGCTTTCCTACATGCGATCAGTCGTTGATAGTTTTCCTCTCGTTCAAACAATTTCATCAATATTTTCATCAAGATAATCCGGCCAAGTCCAGCGACAATTTTAATCTTACACAGTTGGAAAATTCGTGTTTTCTTGTTAAAAGAAATGTCCGTTAAAATTTTTGTGTTAAATGGTTAACACATTCATGTGTTAATTTAACAGATTGCTCTTATGTTAATTGACCTTAAATGTAAAATTATTAAAATAACTGAAAAGAAATGTTGAAACAACACAATGTGTACTTATTTTGTAATCTTACACAATACATATGTTCTATATTATTAGTAACAAGATTTATCTGTTAAAATTTACAGAATGAAATGTTGATTTTATTCTATATAACATAAGAGAGTGATCTCGGACCATTTGGCTTATTACATCTGGGCCTGGATAGTTCAGTTGGAAGAGCACTCGCCTGGCAAGCTGAAGGTCCTAGGTTCGAATCCTAGCCCGTTACTTTTCTCGCCGAAAAATAAGTGGCGTGTCTTATTGTTAGTGCCTACCTCCCCGAAGATACATTCCTATTTATTATGAAATGTGAAAATTACATTTTTTAAATTCATTTTGTCATTAAAAATATGTTAAGTTTACACAAAATTTATGTTAAATGATTTTGAGATTTGCATTTATTTTGTGTTAAAATATTAACAGACTATTAGTGTGATCCTTTAACATATCCATATTATGTTAAATTAACACAAAAATTTGTGTGGACCATTTGGGACATGTGATATCTGTTAAATTTAACACAAATTTTTCAACTGTGTAGCAATGGTTCGAGGAGCCGCTTCTCTCGGCAATTTCGCGGAACATTATCTTAAAGATCACATAAAGCTCCAAGCTTCTGTATTTTTCCCGGAAAGCGTTCCGGCTCTTAACCTTAAGTCACCTGACCTGAAGGCCCGAACACATGAAAAAACTTAAACGATAAAACTTAAGACTTAAGGAAATGACAAATTCCGATTGGTTAAAATTCTTAAGTCTTGCTGCTTAAGTCTCTTCGTGTGTTTCCAGCTTAAAGCCTAGTAGCACAGTGCATTGGCCAAACATTGGTCCAATACAGCCATGAAATATTCGGTCAGTGTTTAACCAATGTTTGGTCAATGCACTGTGCTACTAATGTATCAGCTCTTGTAAGCAATCCAGCACACGGAGAGAATTTTCTTTTACAATTTATCTTGAATTGTAATCGTGGGACAACGCGGCATTTCAAAGAATTTTATGAAAGTTTTTTTGAAATTTTACCATGGATTCCACGAGTAATTGTACTTAGTATACATTTTACTAGTACAATATACACTGACAAAAAAATTTTGTAACTAAGTAAATAGATTTACTTAAAATTATTTTTTTGCTGAAGTAAATATTTATTCTATTTAAAGAACAATATCAAATTTCAAGTAAATGTATTACATTGAATTACATTAACTAAATTAATTTAAATCATTACATTTTCTACATTCAAATAAAGATTTCATGAGATACATAATACTATTTATTAAATGAAATAATTGTTTCTGTTAAATAAGAAATTCAATTTTCTTCGCTGTGAAAATTACATCTTAGTAAACATTTTATAGGCTTAAAATAAAATTTTTTAAATTTAAAATTATCTATTCTTTGGTATTTAATAAATACTTAAATTAAAGCAATGTTTTAATTTGTTTATTATTTTTCAAATTTAAGTTAATAAGCTATTAGGAGCCACCTAATGAATAATTTTCTTGAGTAAAGTAATATTTTTTTAGACTGAGATATTTTTTTATCAATGTATGGTAAACTTTCAAGAAGCTCTCATAAAGTTGTTCAAAATGGCATGTTGTCCCACGATTTTCAGGGTGAATTTTACGAGAAAATTCTCTCCGTGCAGGGAAAAATAGTATCGTGTGCCGTTGGCTTTAGAAAATACGGCGATGGATGGAGCAGCGGAATCGCGACGGCGGGGTTGTAAAATCGCACGCCTCTCATTATGCGCCGCGTGTCGTTGGTTCTCGCCACCTCGATTCCGCGTTATCCTTCCCTTCCTATACGCGGCCTCGTTTCCGCGCGAAAAGCACGTCCGGCGTTGTAAGAACGTCGGGCCGTAAATACCTCGTAGCGCCTAGCTACTACGCACGCGTTACTGAATAATATCCACCTGCGGAAATCGTCGAGATTATCCCTTATGTAATCTCTTTATACGGCGCGTAATCTCGTTTTCTCGGCGGCGCGGTCCGCGCATTCCGTTTACCTAACGACCTCGCCGCGTCGACCGTCAACAGTTTCCGCTGGATAAAGCAAAAAGTGCCGCTTTCTTACATGCCGTCGCTCGGTGATGGTTTTACTCGCGTTTAAACAATTTCATCGACATTGTCCGGCGAAGTTGAGCGACAATTTTAATCTAAGACCGGTATTCGTAGTCAGATCTTATATTCAAAACCGTCTTGAATTTATCTAAGGGCCTGAGCAGAATGGCTGTTGTATACGCTTAAGACAATGTTTTATGTTTTAAACCTTTGTCTTGAGGTAACACACAATAACTGTATTATGTCTTAAGAGTACAAGACAGCCATTCTGCTCAGGCCTTAAAGATGCTGTACGGAATATTTCATTGGCCACGGAGTATCTAAAGATGATCTTACGACCGTCTTGAGCATAAAATCCGACTATGAATACCGGCCTTGGCAATCGTTCGAGCGATATTGCGTTACGTTATTTTAAAGATTACAGAAAGCTCTGCATTAAACGATATTTTAAGCGATAAAATTCATAAGACTCTGACGTGGAATCATAATTCGCAGGAATAAAGGATAGAAGAGCCAAGACAGGATGTTAGCGTCTAAATGATTTTAATTTTTTAATTGAACCAGGAACTTCCTCTCACTGGGCGGGCGTCTTACTAATTTTTCGCAATAAATTAAAAAATTAATATCATTTAGACACTAAAATCCTGTCTTGGCTCTTCTATTCTTTATTTATTCGAAATGTGATTTTGCATGTTTTCTCCGGAAAAATATCCCAGCTTTTCCCTTGGAAAAATATACCTTGAAAATCTTAACATTTTACTTTAAAAAAATTGAGAAATGTAAAAAGTAAATTTGGACACTTAATACTTTTATTTAAGGTAAACCTAAAACTTACTGTAAGAATTTAAAAGAAAACTTTAAGAATTATGAAAAGTATGTGATATAATTTCTAATACCGCGTGCGATTTCCCTCTTACGAGAAAGTGATGTGCCGTGCGGCCCTCTAGCGGCAACTCCGACAGGCTTGGCTGTCTAAAAATTACTTCAAGTGTCCAAAATCACTGTAAAATTTCTTAAGTAAACTTTTAACCTCTTTAAATAGACTCTTAGATTTAAAAGAGATCCCTTTTAAAAACTTTCATTTCATTAAGCCCGGTTTCTCCAACGTTGTTTAACTTTAAGCTCAGTTTAATTCGTTCTTTGTCTCTTTCCAACTGTTACTTTAGAAAGAGACAGGGAACGAATTAAACTAAGTTTAAAGTTAACCGGGCCTTAAAGTAAATTTTCCCAAGGGTTACGAGTTCTATATTCTAATTGACAGCGATATTTCATTATGGAGAGACACGGTGGAGCGCCACGAATCAACGTATTTGCTTTTGTCCGCAGGAGATTAATGGAGAGGGGCTCGTCCATCCCGTGGCAGGAAACGCTGCGAGAAGCCACCGGCGAGTCCAGATTAGACGGATCCGCTCTTAGGGAGTACTTCCGGCCGTTGGAGGACTGGTTGAGGACCGAGAATTTGAGGACGGGCGAGGTGGTCGGCTGGTCATACGGTAAGCGATAACGAGAGAGAGAGAGAGAGAGAGAGAGAGAGAGAGAGAGAGAGAG
>NW_011967080.1:169383-179434 GCF_000949405.1 Vollenhovia emeryi
ATCCGTGTCTGCATATATACATCAAGTATAATACGTACATATACAGAGAGAGAGAGAGAGAGAGAGAGAGAGAGAGAGAGAGAGAGAGAGAGAGAGAGAGAGAGGAGGCCCCCGCCCTTCTGGGAAGAGATAAACCGCTCGTTAAAATTCACACGATTAAAAACGTCCCCCCTTTTCGGCCACGTTGCGACACTCCCTCGCACAGATTTACGGCGACATCGCGCGTTACACGCCTGTCCTTAATTAAGGATAATCGTTACAACGCCGGATACCGATCGGAGATCGATCCCGCGACGACGGCACCGCCGCGCAGCCCGGTGCCTTTCGACGTAACTCGCTACAAATTATGCAATTTCCTACTGTAACGGATTGAAGGTTGCAGTTCCCACGTGCCACTTTGCCGGCGAACGTTACAAATGTTGATTGTATGACGACATTCGACCTGTGAATTACGATCGGGCGATGCGTGCGGCGAAATTATTGAGATTAACGGCCGCGCACCTAGAGCGCCGGAGAGCGCGCGTCTTGCCGAATTCCAGACGCCGGCTGCCGGCCGCTGGCCGCGCGCGCGTTACATAAAAACGGTTACGCGGGGAAGAACTCGGATATGTACGTCGTGCCGCGTCCATCCCATAAATTACGCCCGGTGCGTTTCGAAAGCATAGCGGAGCACTTGGAGTGGAATAAGTTATGAATTCTCTTAAATGAAGTAAAGCTCTTATGCGCGCGCGATAAATCAAGGAGTGTCGACATCCCGCCGGGAACGAAAGGGAAACCGGGCGAGGATGCCGACGGGGAATCGCGATAATGAAAACAACGTTGCGTTCCGTAAAATCACGATGAATTGGACTCTCCTACTGGGAAAAAAAAAGAATGAGAGAAAAGAAATCGGCGATAACCGGACGGGCACGCGCGCGAATGCGAGTGGAGTTCGGAGCGGATCACCCAGGTCGAAATTTTGACCCTGCTGAACCTTCAATTTTATTCTACAGTAGGACCTAAGACAGTAAAAGCGGTCGAACTGCAAGTACAAAATTTACTCCTACTTTAAAGCTGACAGTGTCGGCCATTTCTACTTTTGTCAACTTAGCATTAAAGCGGGTCCTTTTAAGTAGGAGCTAAAATAAAGTTTTAGAATTAAAGATCCAAGGGAGGAGTAAAAAATATTATATCATCAAAGTAGGTTATTGCTGGTCTATGTAGGTGTATAGATCAGCTGAGTAGGTGTAAATTATTTTTAAAAGTGTCACAAAAGTACCAAAATTTTGACTCGGGCGTAGTATAACTAGTAGGTCCACTGTCTGTCGGCTCCTTTAAGGGGATGCTGGAGTGATTCTGCACTTTTGCACTTAAAACTGTCTGTTTCGTGGAAAGATTTATGTAATACACAAATTAAATGGCACGTGTACAGATGATCGAAAGCAACTTGCTATTCCGGCTAAATTAAAGAACAATATGACATCACTGAAACTAAGTTTGTAAGTCTAATAAAAAATAATAGTGAGCAACACGCATACTACACGTACTGTATGTATGTGTTGCTCACTATTATTTCTTATTAGACTTACGAACTTAGTTTCAGTGATGCCATATTGTTCTTTCATTTGGCCGGAATAGCGAGCTGCTTTCGATCTGTACACGTAAGCCATTTAATTTGTATATTACACAAATGTTTCCGCGAACTGACAGTTTTTAGGTTAGAAAGGTGCAAAAGTGCAGAATCACTCCAGCATCCCCTTAATCTTCGCGGTCCCGCTCACCGCGTGGTACTCCGCCATTATTCTGGGCAGCAATCCACCGGCGTACTCTCATCGGTCTGCCGAGAACAATGCTGGATGCGCAGAAGGAATCGGCGCAAAACGAAACAAACGACGGAGTGGACCTACTGATTATACTATGGAGCGGATTATCCGAAACCGGCGGGGTCCCTCCTCGCGCGAAACGCCGCGGCATTTTTCCTCTCCCGCGAGCGAAAACGTTCTCGATAGTGCAAACTTCGTTCGCGCTATTTCCGCGATAAAACGCAGAGGTGGCGGGGCCCGAGGGGGGAGGGGGATCGATTGTAAAGTGGCCCCGTGGGACTGGAAAATTGCGAAAGCGGAGCGTGAAACGAGGAAAAGGCCGCCAGGAGAGGAGAGCTAGGAAAGGATAAATGTAGCGACAGACTGAAAGAAGAGAAGAGAGAGAGGAGAGAGAGAGAGAGCGATGCGAGAATCGTGAGACCGGGCACGACGACCGGCATCTCTCGTTTCCATCAGAGAGTGCCCCCCCCGATGCATCCATCTATCCGTACGTTTCGTTGGCGAATTTGCGAAGAGGCGAAATCGAGATTCGCACGTGCACGCCGCACGGCGTTAGACGCGCGCGCGTCTCCTCTCGCGTGAGAGCGAAGCGCCGCGTTCGGGGTCCATCGGCAGCGGGAGGGGGCACGCGTGATCGAGAAATCTATTCGACCACGCAACGTTACGTAACGATCGGCCTCCCACCGCGCGATCCCGGCGATCGATCCAGTTACACGGGATTTCGTTACGGGAAGTAATTCCGCGCGGGCAGAAAGCCTATACACGTGCCTTTCCCGAAAGAGAGCAGCGCAGATCTTTCTAAATTGAGATACGTCCAGGTGCGCGCTCGGCCGCGGAAACTGCGTTGACTTTTTCTCTCCCCCCCCCCTCCCCCTCCTCCGAGATATCGCGCGGTATCTCGTGCGCCGCGGAGGAAAATGCAAATCACGAAATAGGAAGACGGATTAGTCATGGCAGGAATATTCGTCATGTCCAGCCGCGGAAAGTGAAAAGACACAGCGTAATGTTAGAGAGTCCGCTCCGAACAACCAATTTGCATTGCAGAAGTTCGTTTTACCTGATTGCAACGGTTATGCAGGCAACGTATATTAGTATCGTTAGCTTAACCTGAATTTGAGCGCCGGCGGACGCGCGTGCAGTCCGTCTTGCATAACGCGTACGCGCGCACGCCTCGTCAATATTTTCAGAGCCAAAACAGAGCTCCGGGGCGAGGGGCGTGCAGGAGAAATGCGGCGCGTCTAAAGCCGCCGTTTGCTCTAGCAAAACGGTTATTTAGCGCGTTAAGCGGCAGGAGTAGCTTCCTCTTCGGGAGACGCGACGCCGTAGACGCTAGGAGCACGCGGCACTCTCGTACGTAACGGCGCGATGATAGAAAAAAAATCACGGAACGCCAGTCATAATCATAATTTCACTTTCAGTCGATCTTCGTTCTCGTTTTGCCCGGTAACGTCTCCCGTTAAGTCTTGTGTCCACGATCCACGAACCGTGTCCAAGTTCTAGTTCCGAGAAATGTGTAGCCAATCAACTTGCTTTTCCGTAAAAGCTGAAAGTTGATTGGCTACACATTTCTCGGGACTTGGACACGGTTCTTGGATCGTGGGCAGAAGGCTTTAGGGCCTGTGTCCACGATGCTAGGACTTGGTCAAAGTTCTAGTTTCGAGAAATGTGTAGCCAATCAACTTGCAGCTTTTCCGTAAGAGATGCAAATTGATTGGCTACACATTTTTCAAAACTAGAACTTTGTCACAGTTCTTGGATCGTGGACACAAGGCTTTAGGGCTTAAATCATCTATTGCGGACTGGGACTGAAGCCTCGTGCCCACGATCCAGGAACTTGCTTTTCCGTAAAAGCTGAAAGTTGATTGGCTACACATTTCTCGGAACTAGAACTTGGACACGGTTCTTGGATCGTGGACACAAAGCTTTAGCGCCAGTCCACAGTAGATGATTTAAGCCCTAACGGCCTGTGTCCACGATGCTAGAACTTGGTCTAAGTTCTAGTTCTGAGAGATCTGTAGCCAATCAACTTGCAGCTATTTCATAAAAGCTGCAAATTGATTGGCTACACATTTCTCGGAACTAGAACTTTAACCAAGCATCGTGGATAGGCCTCAAGCTCTAGAGCCTTCTGTTCACGACCCAAGAACTGTATCCAAGTTCTAGTTCCGAAAAATGTGTAACCAACAAACTTGCTTTTCCGTAAAAGCTTAAAGTTGATTGGCCACACATTTCTCGGAACTAGAACTTGGACACGGTTCTTGGATCGTGGACACAAGGCTTTAACGCCTGTCCACAATAGATGATTTAAGCCCTAAGCCCTAAGAAATTGACCAATCGCGGTAAAAAAATGAGGAGAATGCTCAACTAAGATTGGTCAATTTCTTATTAGGGCTTAGGACTTACATCATCTATTGTAGACTAGGACTTGCGGGGGAGACGTAACGCGTGCGCGCGCGCGCGATATAACGGAGAAACAAAGAGCAAAACGTCCGATCGAGTCAATGATAATAATTTCTTGAACGGTTTCAAATACCGTTACGCGCGCAGATTGAAAGGAACGGCGTTTGATCGGGCATTTATTCCACCGCTGTTGCTTCGTTCTATATATGTATCTATCATCAATAAAGTAAAAGTACGGATACTGTGATTTACACGCGCACCGACGGCCGCAAGAACGTAGCCGCAAATAATTGAAAGATAGATCGCTTCATCTTGAAAAGAATCGGCGTGCATTCCGTGTGGGCATGGCACTTGGCGGCCGCGTGAGCCACCAATTATCCTATCGTATTTCACCCGCGAGGAGATTGATGCTATTAAATTTTTTTCCGGTAACGCTTAATCGTAAAAACGATCGGTAATTTCTCAAGCGCGAGATCGTGTGGCGCGTTGGTTATAGGGGGAAAAAATCGCGTTTAATACGTCATGCGAACCGAATGAAGTAATATCGCGGCGCATTGTGCCCGATGCCGAGGTAACGAGGTAACGTGTTATTATTAAGTAGCGTTTTTCCACTCCCCCGTGCCACCGTCCGTCGACGTAGCCGCGACTGCGATTGAACCGCGCGCGCAAGAAATCGCGATTCTCTCGCGAGAGAGTCGGGACTGCTCGGCGCGAACGAATCGAGCGGAACGACGACACGTGTGATAATCCGCCGAAAAGTGTCCGCGAAACCGCGGAGAAACAAAGGGAGAGAGGACCGAACTTTTTACGCCGCCGGTTACCCTTTACTCGCCGCGAGATTCTGCTTCCCTCTAAAAGTCGATCGGCGGATTATCACCGAAAACGTCGAATACCCGAGTCGAATGTTTTGGCCTCGGTTTAGCCTCGTATAATTTTTTGTTGGGACCAATGACAAACTGAGGTCTTTGTGTCGGAGAAATATTGAATTTTTGACCTCAGATAGGCCTGACAAGAGCCGCCATTTCCTTTTTAGCAACAACGAGGCCAATGCGAATGTAATCAGCAGAGGTTCAATGGATCCTCTTCGGCCTAAGAGGTTTCAAAGAGAGTGAAATATTTTATTACTTTCTCTTTGATGGTTAGAATAAGGTTAGACACTTTTTTTTACGCGTCTGGGCCTCAAATTGGAGTTTCAAACCGACTCCGAGGTCCAAATGAAGACAGAGTAGAAAAATCGAGACCCATTCCGGGACCAGACTCGGGTGGTCACTGATTTGCAGCTACAAATATACCACTGAAAATCGAAATGGCTATTTTAAGATAAACGTGCAGTGATTTGTTGAAACACATTTTTTTTGCTGAATTGACGAATATTGTTACGAATTGATAAACACCTGCCTGGCAGCTCGCGATCGCCGCATATAGAAGTGTTTCTTGATTCAACACTTTTTCTTCTCAGCGGTGCTTGTAACTGTAAATCGATGACTGTTGACTGTTTTCAGCGATAATCCGCTGAGTGACTTTTCAACGCTCCCGTCGATCTCGATCGCGGGATTTTAGAACGGCCCGTTTTACTTCCCCTCGCCCTCCCCGCGGCGAAGTCCGTAGCGCGCTCACTTTGGACGATCGGGAGAGAATAATATCTCGGTCGCCGTTTGGATAGATGGTCTCGTTGCTCCCTTTCGTCTGCTGGGGCAGGGCGATTTCGATCAACCGATGCGTGACGCGCGCGAGCAGGATGTCGTTTACCACTCTTAATCTAAGATCGCGGGGGGAAAAAAGAGTGACGTAATTATGTAATTTAATGGTATATTATTTTGTTACATAGACGGGGACTTTTGCAAAAGGAGCATAGAAACCGCGGGCCTGCAGGTTTACGGCAGCGGCCTTTATTACGGCGGCGGCGCATCCACCTCCGCGTCTTGGATCGCTACGGGAGCCACCGTGATTCTCTGGATCGTCTCAACGCTCTATTGAACGCAGCCGACTCGACGAACAGCCGATTCCCAGTGAGAAATGATTCGTCGATCGACGTCGAAATGATTCGATGGTGTCGATGTCGACTCGACGTCGTCTCGACGTCGATCGACGAATCATTTCTCACTGGGTTCGCCATCGAGCACTGATGGCAATAAATTAAGGGACAGCCCGTTACACCGTTAATCCGCCAAGATATACCAAATCATATTCCTTACATAAGGTACATAAAACGCAAAGGAAAAAATACTTAAATTAGACACATCCGCTCGAATATATCTGGTCGGTTGGTGGCAAAAATAATGATCGTTACTGCCAAGTAATATTACAGTACACTCTTGTCAAGCGCGCGCGCCTGTGTATATATGTGTGTGTGTGTGTGTCAAGCTGCATGCCTTACGTGATGTAAAAAAGTCGCACTGTCGGTTTACGAAATTATTATTACATTCTGTAGATCTGTATAATTAATATTACGTATATCTGTGTAATTGTAATACCTGTAATTGTATCAATATTAAACGTCTACTACTATTATATCGTATTATAGTATTACAATTAGGGATATAAAGCGTGCGTGAAAACGCGTGTATCGTGCGTGGGTGTAAATGTACAAGTGTCATTCCCATATACCTGAACGGCTCATGATTCACGCCCTGTAACTATTAACACTGTTGGTTGATCGAATAAAATTATGCCTACTGTTGTAAAAAAAAAAGAAGGCCGGGATTTTCGCTCGATTGTCCGACGTTGCGTCATCCACGCCAACATTTTCTAAGCATCTGGCGTTCTGTACGCTCCGGTTCTTCTAACGGGATTGCAAAATCGCGGCACGCAGCACCGCCAGGCATCCTACGGCGCTACTTTTTCAGCGCGAGCGGGCCGAATTATTATTAATAAATAAGGTCTTTCAGTCGACATTAACCGGTCGGTGTTTTTAATACAGAAAATCTGTTGCGAAAAATATTACCTCAAGCCAGAGCTTGGACCTGCACGTTGACGTGCCTCAGTGGTCGAATTGGTGAGACGCCCAAGTCCAGGTTCAAACCCTGGCGGAGGTAATAGTTTTCGCAATAAATTTCCTGTATTAAAAATGTTGACTAAAAAGCTTGATTATTGTTATCTAGGGCAGCTTAAAGAGATTTCTATGCTCGAATTGTTATTTTTCCCTCTTCGGGGAATTTTCCCTCCGCGAGTGTCGCACAAAGGGAGCTCGTTAAACGGCACGTTGACTCTCGCGTCAACGATATAGAGGGCGGATACGTCATATTCGGGAAAGAAGGAGGATTCCCCTGGATCGACGCGTGCAAAAGCTGTTCGACGACAAAAGCCACGCCGGACGGACTCCCTTATCTTGCGTAATTGAAAGCCGGCGAAATCGCGTCCAGGTGAAATCGCGCATTTGCTGTCAAATTACCGGTAAACTCAATCAGACCACCTTATCCCTCGCCGCTTTATTGCATTTTTTTTACCGCCGTCATTAGATCGCTCGAATATTCCCTCTTAACTGCCATACCGCGCGTATCATTTTTCGTTCGCCTCGGCGTTAGCAGGTCGTGAATGCGAATAACGATTTCCAAGACAATCTCGGTAAATAACGTGTAAACGTACACGATTGCGCATCAGTTCGCTATTTGACCGCATTCTTCTCAATTACGGCAAACATTACAGCAAACAGTATACCTGGATACTAAAGATTTTATAACGCTGAGTATGACATTTAAATTATCGATTAGCCGTCAAAATTTCAATAAACTTTAATAAGGAATTTTAGCAATTATATAATTTAAAACAAAGGCACATGAAAATTTTTAGTACAGCAAACAGCATGTCTTATCGTTATAGATAGTATTCGTCTTCTGAAAAATTATCAACGTGAAATTAGACGAATATTAATCTCGGATAGAAAATTACGCTCAACAATGGGAGCACGTGTCGAGCCCTTTTGTCTTACGGCCGCTCTCTCGTCCGATTTTTCGCTGCGCCGACGCGTAGGACGTCGGCTTTCACGCGAAAGAAACGCCGTTATTGTTTGCAGAGGCACGCCACTGAAACGTTACCCGTAATTGCACAAAGGTGGTCCCTGTCCAGAAAACTGGTCCGCCCGCCTTGCGTAATGAGAAGACGCGGAAATCGACGGCGTCGGGCGAAAAAAAAAAGAAACGCTTGCGTCATCATCGAACGTGCGCGCGCGCACTTGGTCGCGCGCGACACCGGAAATATTTCTGATCTTATCATTTCACACGGCGGACACGACGCATACCAGCTCACGCATAATACTCGCCGACGACGAAAGCGGAATATTTGATTTCGATACCGGTCGCGCGAGTTTCATATCTTCTGACGCGGCGCAGATTGATTTCCCGCATTTTCGCGATCCGATCAGCCCGTCAAATTAACGACGTGGCGTGCAATTATTCCTCCCTTGCATAATCGAGAAATAATTCGCGCCGCGAGCCAGTCCGCTTCCTGTCGCGAAGGAGATACGGCGGTATCTATTAACCGACACGACACGGATTTTAATCCATTCCGGGATAGCTTACACGGAAATGGACGACGGCCGTAAAAAGGCCGCAGAGTCCGTAGTGCCTCACGGCTCCACATTGATCTATCCCGTTACGGAATCGTAGATTGCCCGGCAATTAAGCGTCATCGTTATTCTAAGTTTCTATTCAGGAATCGTTTTGAAATTCTTACTTAACGTGAACGAGATATTACTTCACACGATACATCCGACGTTACCTCGTTATACGTACGAAACGGCGATTCGTATTCCGCTCGCTGCATGTCCGCCATTATTAATCGGAAAATGAGAAATCAAGTTGACCGTCGGGAATACATAATTCAGGCATAGGCGCCACCTTACCAACACGTGTACGGGCTCCTAATTCTCTTTACAAATCCCCCAAAATATTGCAATTTTTGAAGGGATGTTAATTTCAATGACTACCCAGTGAGAAATGATTCGACATTGACACCGTCGAATTGACGTCGATTCGACATCATTTCGACGTCGATCGACGAATCATTTCTCACTGGATACTGGAGTCGAACTTTTGCTACTATTTTCACACTTTTAAGGATAATTTACACCTACATAGACCAGCAATAACCTACTTTGATGACATTATATATTTTTATTCCTCCTTTGAATTTTTAATTCTAAAAATTTACTTTAGCTCCTACTTGAAAGGACCTACTTTAATGCTAAATTGGCAAAAGTAGAAATGCCCGACACTGTCAGTTTTTAAGTAGGAGTAAATTTTCTACTTGCAGTTCGACCTCTTTTACTGTCTTAGGTCCGGGGATGCTGGAGTGATTCTGTACTTTTGCACCTTTCTAACCTAAAAACTGTCAGTTCGCGGAAACATTTGTGTAATATACAAATTAAATGACTTACGTGTACAGATCGAAAGCAGCTCGCTATTCCGGCCAAATGAAAGAACAATATGGCATCACTGAAACTAAGTTTGTAAGTCTAATAAGAAATAATAGTGAGCAACACATACATACAGTACATGTATACATGTCGCGAGCTGCTTTCGATCTGTACACGTAAGTCATTTAATTTGTATATTACACAAATGTTTCCGCGAACTGACAGTTTTTAGGTTAGAAAGATGCAAAAGTGCAGAATCACTCCAGCATCCCTTCGACTCGAGTACAAGTGATAATAAAGAAATAGTTATTTCTACCAACTGTGCACACTCATACTCTAAAGCCTTGTGTCCACGATGCTAGAAATTGGTCCGAGATCTCGATCCAAGGAACGTATAGCCAATCAACTGTAGCTTTTCTGTAAAAGACGCAAATTAATTGGCTACACATTTCGTGGACGCGAGGCTTTAGGCGGCATAAACGATTTGATAACCCGT